>NC_088686.1:130511419-130726357 GCF_028017835.1 Emys orbicularis | reverse complement strand
AGGAGGTGGCTGTTTAGTTCGGTCGGCAGAGCTACACTCTCCGGGATCGGGGGGCAGGGGGCAGGATTTTCACACCCTGGAGAGACATAGCTATGCTGGTATAAGTTCCCAGTGTAAACCTGCCCTTGGTCTGCTCTGGTCACCTGGCTAGCGAGCAGCTCCTGCCATCCAGGCGGTAGAAGCTCCTCTTCTTTAGATCCGCAGGTGTGTGGTTCAGGCCCCATAGATGGCCCAATCAGGGGCCTGGTTCCAGGCACACATCCAGTGCGAGTGCTCATGCACAGTATTGGCATGCAAGTCGTCTTCCCCGCCGCCTGCTCGCAGAGCACCTGTGTCCCTGCCGGCGTCAGCCAGTCAAGGAAACCCCCCCTGTTCCGTGGCGCTGGTGTCTCTGCTGGCCCTCTGCTTTCTGCCCTTCACCGCCCTCAGCGCCGTTCTAATTCCCCTCCCTCGGGGCCTCTCCTGCACCGTAGGAGGAGCTGGACTCCACCGACACCTCCGTGGTCATCAGCTCCTGCTCCTTGGCCGAGGCACGCCTCCTGCTGGACAACTTCCTCAAGGCTTCCATCGATAAGGTCAGGCAAAGGGCCTTCCAGTGGGGGTGCAGCTCTGGGGGGCGGGTCGCAGAACATGGGATCCCAGGAGGCCCCCTGTTGGGGTGGGATCACAATTGCTGCAGGTCAGGTTTGGAGCCAGGGCTATTTGGCTGCGCCTGGGGCATCCTTTGTGCGTGGGTGAGGGAGACTGAGAGGCTGGCCTGGCCTGTGTGCTGCTGGACCCAGGGCGGGGAATGGGTTACAAGCAGCAGCTGAGTGAGGCTGGTGTGGAACTTGCATCTGTGCCCAGGGACAGGGATTGAAGCCAGGAGCTGATTCCCCATCCCACCCACTGGCCCGTCCTGTGTGCTGGACGGAAGGTAACCTCCTGCTCCCGCCAAACAGGGGCTGCAGGTGGCTCAGAAAGAAGCCCAGATTCGCCTGCTGGAAGGGCGCCTGAGACAAACGGATGTGACCGGCTCCTCCCAGAACCATGTGATCCTGGATGCCCTGCGGGAGAAAGCGGAGTCCCACCCCGAGCTGCAGGCGCTCATCCACAACGTGCAGCAAGGTGGGTGCTGGGCTCTTCCCTCCTGGGGACCCCCGTGAGTACTGGGCATTGGCTGGCAAAGCAGCCGGCAGTGGGGCCTGGGGCTGGCAGCAGCTGGGAAGGCTTGGGGTGTTTCCCTGCCCCTACAGATGGCACGTCTGCCCATTGGGACAGATGGAGCCCACCCCAGGGCTCTTGGCATTGCTCTGACCCTGTGGGCAGGAGTGATAGGCCCACTTCATCCAGACGTATCAGCCCACATGGTCACAGCCTGTCCAGCCGTGAGGATGCACTGATGGCGCTTTGGTGGCAAAGAGTTAATGATACGATAGCAGTGGTCTGGGGGGGTCCCAAGGACCTAAAGGGCCACACGCTGATTGGCGACCGCCTGCTGGCTGGCTCTGATCGGACCGGCCCAGTGCGGTGCCCTCCCACCCTCTGTCGCGTTGACGCACCCTTGTCGGCTGTTCCTTGTGCAGAGAACGGCTACGCCAGCACGGACGAGGAGATCTCGGAGTTCAGCCTGGCCTCGGAGGGGAGGTAAGCGCACCAGGGAGCATGCAGTGTCCCAGCCTCGTGCGCCCCTGAGCGGCGGGATCTATGGAGGGAGGGGGGCGCATCTCTGTGGCACTCATTGGCAAGGTAGACCCGTTAGAACTTGGCAGCTAAATTCTCCAGGTTCTGTCTGCACCGAGCATGCTCCAGCCCCTCAGAGCTCCTACGTGTGACCCGACGGTGCACAGGCTACCCACACGCGATGACTGGCCATGCTCAAACCCAGGCGTGCAGGGGCTGTACAGAACTGTCCCAGTAATCGTTCCTCTTGAGGGCCAGGGGCAAGATGGAACTGGGAGGGAAGAGGGCCCCGAAAGGGACCGGGGGATGGGCTGTACCTCGGGGAATGGGAGGAGGAACCGTAGCCGGGCTGGTGATAGGGTGTTATGGGGTGGAGGTGATGGGCAGTGGTTTCTTCCTTTAGCTTTAAGTTAAGCCTTAAAGGGGATCGGCCATTTAACCCTTTGTTTCCTACAGCTTCTCCCAGTCTTTCACCATGAAGGGCTCGGCCAGCCAGGACGACTTCAAGTTCAAGGTCAGTTCACAGCCACAGACAGGGCCATTTAACGTCCAGATGTGGGGTCTTTGGTCCATTGTACCCCCTCTCCCTTTGTGCTCACGGCTGGGCGGTGGCCCTTGGCGGGAGTCTTCTCCATGGGCGGAATGTCTTGGGTCTGGAACTGAAATAGCCCGGGGTCTGGTCTCCTGGTGACGGCCGTGCCTGGCGTGTTACTTTGGCCCTATAAATGGCTCCTTGAGTCGTAGAGCCCACTTTAAACCCCCAAATGCCACATCATTGAGCTGTACTGGGCTTCCCTGAATCCAGGCAAGGTGCCCTGGTGCTGTCTAGCCCTCCTCTGGGAGCAAATAAAACCCATGTGACACCCTGGTGCTGTGCGCCCTTCCCAGCAGCTAATTGACTGGACCAGTCCCTCCATGTGCCGAATCCTCCTGGGAGAGCTGCTCCGGAACTCTGGGCCATACACGTTTCAGCCTTGCACAGGGGGTACTTCCTGTTGCCCTCATTAATGAGCTCATGAAACGTTAATGCTGGCAACCGGGGCCCAACTGAAAGGTTTCTCTAGATCTGCCACTGCTGGGTGCTTGGCCTCAGAGGCTTCTTGGAACTGAATGGCCAAGGGGCGCCAGCGTCTCAGACTCGCTCCACGTGCTACCCTCGGGGCAGTGAACTCCTCGCCTCTCAGCTCTCCCCTCCCTGTGCCACGCCATAGGGGGAACCCAAGCTGTCAGGCCAGATGAAGGCTGTGTCGGCCGAGTGCCTGGGACCCACGCTGGACATCTCCACCAAGAACATCACCAAGTCCTTGGTGTCCCTCATGGAGATCAAGGAAGACGGGATCGGCTTTTCCATCCGGGATTCCTACTACAAGGATAAGGTCTCCCGCACCATCAGCCTGCCCACCCGCGGCAGCACCTTGTAAGCCCTGGCAAGCGTGGGCCCCACGTGCTTACAGGCCCTTGGGGGAAGAGGTGGGCTGGGCCATCGTATTCTGCCCTTGGAGCCTTGAGTCTGGACTCCTCTCGGTCGACCCAGCCTGTCCCAGCATGCAGTGGTGGGGCCAGCTTGCTCTGCCATCTTGGATTGCCAGTGTCCACAAACTGCCCGTCGGGGGGATGGGGCCTGGGGAAGGCGGGCACAAACCGGGTTCTGCTGTCGGACAGAGTTGGGCGTCCAGTCTCCACAGCCCTCTTATCGAAGGCACGGAGCTGCCTTCTCCGGCAGCAGTCTCGGTGATGAAGCCAACAGGACCTGCGCTCACAGCGCAAACCCTTAGCCGGGGCCGCTGGCCTGGCCTTGGGCCCTGCCGGGGCCTGATCCAGCCCGCTGGACCCCTGGCTCGGGAGGTGGATCTGTGCGCTGCCCCAGGGCTCTCGGCTCGCTTGCTCTGGGGTAGGCCTGTTCAGTGCTGAAGGGCCCTGGCCCCAAGGAGGGGCTATTGCTGATCTGGTCTTGCTCTGTTCCAGCCCTAGGCAGTCCCGTGGCTCGGACACCTCGCCTCTGACCCGCAGGAAATCCTATGACCGGGGGCAGCCTGCCAGGTGAGTGGGGAGAGGCTGGAGAGCACGTGGGCCTAGCTCCCCATCGGGGACCGGCCTGTGCACTCGGCTGTGCCCAGGCACGACGCTGGGTGCTGGATCCAGCTGTGCCATAGAATCCTAGAATATCAGGGTTGGAAAGGACCTCAGGAGGTCATCTAGTCCAACCCCCTGCTCAAAGCAGGACCAATCCCCAACTAAAGCATCCCAGCCAGGGCTTTGTCAAGCCGGACCTTAAAAACCCCTAAGGAAGGAGATTCCACCACCTCCCTAGGGAACCCATTCCAGTGCTTCACCGCCCTCTTAGTGAAATCGTTTTTCCTAATATCCAACCTAGACCTCCCCCATTGCAACTTGAGACTATTGCTCCTCATTCTGTCATTTGCCAAGCTCCATCCTTTTTGGAACCCCCTCCTTCAGGTAGTTGAAGGCTGCTATCAAATCCCCCCTCACTCTTCTCTTCTGCAGACTAAACAAGCCCAGTTCCCTCAGCCTCTCCTCATAAGTCATGTACCCCAGCTCCCTAATCATTTTTGTTTCCCTCCGCTGGACTCTCTCCAATATGTCCACATTCTTTCTGTAGCGGGGGGCCCAAAACTGGATGCAATACTCCAGGTGTGACTTCACCAGTGCCGAATAGAGGGGAATAATCACTTCACCATGGGCTGGCACTGCAGGCCTCCCTGTGCTGAGTGGAGGTGCGGGGCAGGGGGTAGATCCCCGAACCAGGCTTGTGATCATGGGTCTCTTTCTGAACACCCCGGCTCAGGACTTCGGACGTTGGCTTCACGCCTCCCTCATCCCCTCCCACCAGGCCACGCAATGACCGCAACGTCTTCTCCCGCCTCACCAGCAACCAGAGCCAGGGCTCCGCGCTGGACAAGTAAGAGCCTCGCGGGGCAAGGAGCGGGTAGGGGGGTGAAGCTCCAGGGAGCCCAGCCCCAAGAGCAGTGAATGGCAGACGGTGACTCCCATGGCTGTCCCCAGGTACCGTCCCCGCTCTGCCTCGGGCCCGGCAGTCCCAGCTGGAGTCAGCCCCAGGCTCCTGCCGGGCTCGTGAAGCGACCAGGGCGAAGGCAGAGAGCTGCAATACCGGTGCAGTAGAACTTCACATGGGGCAGCATCTCCCTGGGCAGGGGCCCTATGCCAGACCTGTCTATAACCCCATTGATATGGGGGGGGGGGTCTTTGGCCCCCCTCTACTGGCTAGACCTTGTCTCGGGGCTGCCCCTGAGCTGCCAAGCCTGGGCCTTTAGCTCAGGCAGAAGCAGCTGCTGTTGAGAGCCTGGGGTGGCAGATGCCCTCCCTGTAGATGATCCAGCTGGAGGCTCGTCGTTACATTGCACTGCTAGAGCCCTCAGAACAGGCCCGAAGCGGTGCCCTGGCCTTTAGCGTTGTGTGCATACACGTGGCAGTGCCTGGTCCCCCGCTGGGCCCGTGGGGATCCCCTGGGGGGCTGGGGCTGTCACAGGCCCCACTAGCGGCCCTGGGCTCTTTAGCTCCTGCTGGTAGCTCTGGAGGGCCCTGGTTCAGGCCCCAGTGTGTTGGCCAAGATGGCAGCTGTCACACTGGCTGCCAGCAGAGGAGAATTTCACCCGCAGGGACGCTGCTGGGTGGGTTTGGCTGCAGTTATAAAGCGGGTGAGGTGGGTCCAGGGGGCTGCTAGCTGAGGACACTAAGCCACCATCCCGTCCCCAGCGAAGCGTGGGGCTCATCGGCGCTGGGCTTGGCAGGGGTCCCCAGGCGGTGGGGAAGCCATTTCCCAGTCGGCCCTACCCCGGTTCTGTGGGGCACTGGCTGTGCCATTGCACCTGCCCCTTCTGGGCCCTGCTCCCTCTCCCGCTGTGCTCTGTGGGGAGATGCCGGCTGCTCACAGGTCCCGGTCCCCCTCAGGAGGTGACATGGCTGCTCTGGGTGGGGCGAGCTTTCCGCCAGGGGCCCGTAGGTGCTCCGATTGCTCCTGGTGCCAGGGGCTGTGACCCTTCGGAGGTGGGGTGGGGGTGCTCTCCAGTGGCAGCCTGTGGTTTCTACGGAGGAACGAGCCCACCTTAGGACTGCCTTTGACCGTCACGGGCCAGCCCCTGCACGGGTGCAAATTGGCCTAGCTGCCATGGGGGCAGCAGAGCGGCTTTGAATTACAGCCCCTGAGGACCTGGCCCTATGGGAGCTGGTAGCAACCACCTCCCATCTGCCTCCCTGCAGAATCCCAGTTTGGCAGCGATGTTCTAACCGGCGGGAGCCCATGGCGCTGCCTGCAACTCGGGAACAGCCCCTGGTCCCCATCCCACCTGCTAGCAGACCGCACGATAGCGCAGAGCCGGACCGTGTCAGAACGCCCCAGCCGTACCCCAAAACCAGGAGTGCGGAACCTGAGGGGCTAGGTTGGATGGCTGGTGGCAGTGATGAGACGGGGGGACCATGGGAAGATTAAATGAAGACTGGATGCAGGAATCCCCGGGCGAGGCCTCAGGCCTGCACTGTACTGGTCAGACTGGGTGATTGTAACAGTCCCTTCTGGCTGAATGACTCCAGTCCAGCCTGAAAGATCTTGTGTCCGAGCCACGTGTCCCTTCCTGCTCCTCTGCCCCTTTCCTCTCTGGTTTTCTGTGTCCGCTCCTCCCTCTCTACCCCGCTAGCTTGGATGCAATAACAACACTCCACTCTCTGACTCCGCTGCTGCCTCTCTCATCCGGGATTTTTTCTCCCGTAATCCTGCTAATTTTCTGTCCCTAGGTCTGATGACAGCGATTCCTCTGTCTCGGAGGTGCTGAGGTACATACAACTTTCTATTGATTAGAACTCTCCTGCTTCTCGCATTTCCCTCCCCCTGCCCTGCATGCTGAATCCGTGCTGGCCAAACTCTGGGCCTTGCTTCTTTGCTAAATCTATTGGGACTCTGTCCTGGTGCTGCTCTTGCTCGCTGTGTGTCCCTCTTTCCTTCTCTCTGCTTCCCCGCATGGCCCTGGCATGCCGTATCCGGCTGTGGAAGTCCCTTTCTGCCTCTGGTCTCCAGTGCCTTAAGGTCTGAGCCATCGTCTTGAAATGCAGTGCTGGGTGTTTAAGCGGATAGCGTACGGTGCTTTCACTGAATGGGGGCAGCTGCATGCTCTATTCTGCCTCGAGGGCAGGGCGGGTAGTGATGATATCTTGCGCTGTGTCTGGCCTAGCTGCAAGAGGCAGGGCAGGCCAGCTGTTGGAGCCGGTGGATGCTTGGAGGGTCCAGGCTATGATGCTTTTTTTTTTTTTTTTTTGTCTTCTCTCGCACCTTCAGTTCAGACATCTCAATGCACTTGACAAATGTGGCTTCAGCCTCCCAGCACCCATGGCGAGGCTGGTCAGGATTGTTATCCCTGTCTTGTGTCTCGGTTTCCCCATCTGCAAAGAGTAAACACCTGGGGTGCAGCCTCTTGGCACCGAGGATCCTGTGGCTGCTGCTGAGGCCTGTGCAGCCTCCCAGATATATTAGAGCAGCCTTGGGGTTGCTCTAACTCACTGCAACCTCCCAAAGGGCTGCTTGCCAGCTATGCCACAACCCAGAGTTCCCCTAATGGGGTGTGCTAAGGCCCTGGCTCTGCCCCCAGCATGCCTGGGTTTGCAACACAAGCCACATAGAACCAATTACGCTAGCCCAAGGCAGTGTCTGTGCCAGGACAACTCTCCTTCCCCCATTCCCTGCACATCAAAAGGGCCAGGCTGGCAGAGGAGCATCTCCCCACTGGCCTTTGGGTGCCTATTTGAGACACCGTGGGCCTGACTCTGACACCCTGAGCACCATCAGCTGGAGTAGTGGGTGCTCAGCGCCCCTCAAAAAATCCATTCCAACCATGCCACAAATGTGCCGTGTGACCCTGGGCTAGCCCTTTCCCCTCCCGTTGCCTCAGTGTCCCCACCTGTAATCCAACCCTGCTGGGAGGAGGGGAGGTGCTTAGAGATCCTGGCTGGGATGCTGCTTTGGGGCTATCAACCCTCTCCATGATGGGTTCTTCCACCTGGGCTCTTTCCTCAGGGGTGTCGATTCTCATGTGCTCAGCGCTCTAGAACCTCCCTCTGAACTCTGCTCACAGCCCCATTGGCTGTTGCTGGGGCAAAGCCTAGAACTGGTTTGAGACAGGATTGTCTCCTGGCCAGGGAGCCAGGATTCCTGGGTTCTCTCCCTGTTCTCGGGGGATTGAGAACTCCTGGGCTCCGTTCCCAGCTCTGCCATTGATCCGCCACGTGACCTGTTAAAAATCCCTTCCCCATCTGCCAAAGCAGGGTGAAGCTCATTGCAAAACCGGAGTGGGTCAGATGAAGAGAGGGCGCTTCCCCCCCCCCCCCCCCCCGCTGGCCACGGGGTGGTGCCCTTATGCCCCACATAGCACGGCTGGAGCAGGGCCCCAGTTTGTTCAAGCCCAGAGGTTCTGGGGGTTGGGTCCGGAGCCAGCCTGTCCCTGCTAGTCTCTGACTCCACAGGGGATGGGGCAGCGTGTGCCATGCAGCAGCCTGGACTCTGTTGGCTTTGGGATCTTGCCTGGATGGGGCACAGGGGCCACCCACAGCTCTCACGGGGGGAGGGGGTAGCTCATCTGTGCCAGCAGTGAGATGGCCAGGGGGTGAAGCCCGTTTCCTTTCCAAGCCCCTGCCACAAGCCAAGGCAGGGTCTGCACGAGTCCCTGAGCCCTTAGCACCAACGGGGTGTGACCTGCCCCCGGGGGGCCTGTCTGGGGAGCAGGCTGCCCAGCAGCTTCTGTCTGTGGTTTGCTTTGCTCCGGAGCCCCACTAGCAGGCCCTGGCAGCCTCGTGGGGCGGGATCTGGCTTCGTCCTGGGTCACCCAGCCAGCGCCCCCCTGCTGATGCCCTTGCTCTCTCTCTCTCCCACGGAAGGGGCCTCATTAACCCCGTGGGCGGTGCCAGGAGCACCCGGACGGCCCCGCTGCAGTGCATCTCCGTGGCGGAAGGACACTCCAAGCCCGTTCTCTGTGTGGACGCCACCGACGAGCTGCTCTTTTCCGGATCCAAAGGTGCGCGCCTCGGGGGTGGGCCGGCTGCTGAGCTCTGGGTGTGATCACTGGGGAGTGAGCCTGTTACCCAGGGGAGGGGCTGAGCCACCCCAAAGTGCGGGGGCAGGACAGGAGCCTCTTGCTCGGATGGCACCGGCCTGCCTGAAAGCCACAACGGGCCGGTGCAGTTCTGGGTCCCCCCAGCAGAGGGCAGCAATGCTGCACGAGTCCTTAGGCTGAACAGCTGTGTGGTGACATCCCTGAAGCGAGTTGTTGGGGCCTCTACACGGTTCCTAGTGGCTGGATGTTCACCTCGCACCTGGCACTAATAGACCCTCCCCCCGTTGGCAGGTCTGGCGGAGGTGCCAGGGGCTGGATGGGCCACAGGGACTGAGCTCCCCTGGGGCACTCGTGGGAGCAGGGGGTGGCGGGGGGGGAGGGAGGGAGGAAGCCATGGGGATCCTTTGCTGAGGACAGGAAGGGTCCCGCAATGTCATGTGCTCCTGCCTCCTCCCGCAGACCGGAGCTGCAAAATGTGGAACCTGGTGACGGGCCAGGAAATCGCCTCGCTAAAGGGCCACCCCAATAATGTGGTGTCCATCAAGTACTGCAGCCACTCAGGGTTGGTCTTCACTGTCTCCACCTCCTACATCAAGGTGTGGGATATCCGGGACTCGGCCAAGTGCGTCCGCACCCTCACGTAAGTACCTGACGCACCGAGGCTGCCCTGTGGGCCTGGCCAAGCTCGACGCGCTACCCTGCCAGCGTTCTGCACCCAGGGCAGCATTGCAAAGGCCAGGCAGCCGGGCTGGTCTGCAGGGCTGAGTCTAGGAATGCTGCAATGCTGGTCGCTCTAGCCTGGCCTGGCTCGTGGAGGCTCCGTGGCTTGGTGCTCTGCTCTCAGGGCAGTTGCTCCTCTCGTCTGTTTCGGGGGGCACCGTGCACCCTACAGTTGCTTTGATCAGGGATGGGTAATGACCCATCTGCAGCTGCCAGCACCGTTTCCAGACCCCAGCGTATCAGCCCCTCTCTCTGGTGCCCAGCCACAGACTGAGACTTCTCTTCTAGGCCTCCCCAATCTGACTGGCGGGAACAGGAGCGGCGCCAGGGTTTTTGGCGCCCTAGGCGGGGGTCCTTCCGTGCTCCCGGTCGTCGTCGGCAATTCAGCGGTGGGGGGGTCCTTCCATGCTCCCGGTCTTCGGGGCACTTCGGCGGCGGGTCCTGGAGCAAGTGAAGGACCCGCTGCAGAATTGCCGCTGAACACCCGGAGCGCGGAAGGACCCCCCGCCGCCGAATTGCCGCCCCCCCCCCCAAAATCCTGGTGCCCTAGGCGACCGCCTAGGTCGCCTAAAAGGAAGCGCCGGCCCTGGGCGGGAATATGCCTGGGCTGCCTGTCAACATCAACTCCAGGCCAGGGGTGGGGTTTGTGTCGCTCCGCCCTGGGCGTGGAGCTGGCACGCCTGCTGGTACGGGTCTGGCTGGCTGCGCGGCAAGGCACCTCCCTTGGGTGCCGAAAGCTGCTGCCTGGGTCACCCTTGCTGTGCCATTGCTCCTGGCTTGAGGGGACGTGGGGCTGAGCGGGGGGGTCTCATCCTGGCACCACTGGCACTGCATGTGGCCAGGAAGTGGCGTTGCTTCACCCTATAGATGGCTGGGGACAGACGCTCTCCAGCCTTCTAATCAGTCCACAACAGGCTAGATCTTCCATTCCACACTGTGTAAATTGCCCCCTCCCTCCCGCGAGGGTCTCTGCCTTGAGGCTCACCTGTTTCTGTCTCTTTGGCTTAGCTCTTCAGGTCAGGTGATCTCTGGGGACGCCTGTGCCGGGACCACCACCCGCACCATCGCTAGCGTGCAGGGCGAGCACCAGATCAACCAGATCGCACTCAACCCCGCCGGCACCATGCTCTACGCTGCCGCCGGGAACTCTGTCCGCATCTGGGAGCTCAACAGGTCCGGGCGGGGCTAACTTGGGCCCCCAGGCAAGGGCAGCTCTTGTGGGGAGGCAGACGGGTGCTGCGTAGGCAGAGGGAGCAGTCGTTCTGGGCTGGGCGGGGGCCCGCTCCCTCCCGGCTGGAAGCTGTGTTATTGAGGCAGGGGCGGATTTGGACTGGCACCGGGGGAAGCTGCACTGGCACAAACCCCAGCGTGGAGCAGCTTAGCCTGTTTGCTCCTGGGCTTTGCACTACATCAGCCCCAGCAGCTGCTGATCACGCCCAAGGGTGGCTGAAAGCAGGACCCAGTGCTCCTCTCCCAGCTGCAGCCCTTAGGGCAGGGGTGGGGAACCTTTTCTCTGTCACTGGCCATTGACCCACAGAAAAAATCAATCACGGGCCACTTGCCTGCCAGGGGGGCGCGGAGGCTTGGGGCTTCCCCTGCAGCGGGTGGTGGGAGAGGGCGCCACGGGTCAGATGAAATTAACCAACGGGCTGGATCCAGCCTGCGGGCCGTAGCTTTCCCCGCCCCTGCCTTAGGAGATCGGTGGACAAGACGGTCACCCCCTGACACCGCATCTGAGCCCAGCTCCCTGCCCCTAGCCCAAGGCCACAATCACGGCCCATGGTGCTGAGGGATGTGGTATCCCCGAGATTGCTCCGTGCTCTGCGCCCCGGAGCCCGAGGTCCCCGCTTCTGCTTGGGATGGTGGAGAGGGGCCTGGGGCTGGGAGGGTCCCTGCTGGGAGCCTTGGAGACTGGGCCAGCGAAGAGCGCCTCCTGCTGAGCGCACCCCACACCCTGAGGCCCCGGGCTCCTGCTTGTAGGTTGCAGCCTATCGGGAAGCTGACCGGCCACATCGGGCCTGTGATGTGTCTCACTGTGAACCAGACCGTGAGCAACCCTGACCTGGTCGTCACCGGCTCCAAGGATCACTACGTCAAGGTACCCTGGGACCCTCCCTCCCTCCCTCCCGCTCACAGGCAGCACAAGGGGCCTTTGAGCCCAGGAACTGCTGCTTGTGCCAGCCCTCCCCACCCCCATGCATAGCCGCTCTCCTGTAGGTGCCAGCTACAGGGGCTCGCTGTCCACCAAAGGCCTGGCGAGGAGGGGACGCGCTGGGTGGGGTTGTCCAGAGCGCCCAGCGTCGGCCTAACTCTGCTCCCATGGGGGGCGGGAAGGAGCCGTTCTGTTGATCGCAGCGGGCGCAGAGGGAGGCCAGTACTGAGCACATTTGCAAATGCCACCAGGGTCTGAGAAATGCCATGAGCCCCCCAGCGCTCGTGGCCTGAAGGACCTGGTGGCTTTGCAGCTGGCCAGCGTTCCTGTCCCCACACCTGCCAGGTGTGTCTGTGGGTCACGGGGAGCAGGGTCTGTGCACTGCCCCTAAGAGCGTCCTGGAACCCAGATCCGGGAAATGATGGAGGAGCTGCCATGTCTCAAAGTGCTGGGCAGCTCGGCAGCCGTGGAGACCAGAATTCCAGGTGCCCGGCCCAGGCCTCCCCTCCGCACCCCCCGCTTCCTCCTGACGCCTCCTGCGTGGAAGGTGGAACCCACCTCCTCCTGCCCTCCGTGGCCTCTGCTGAACCTGCTGCCAAGGAGGCTATTTTGTCTTTGCAACGTGGCCCCCTGCCAGCCGGACGCTGAGCTGTGCCCGCACGTTGGCCACCAAACCATTGGAGGAGGCGGAGATTTCCAGTCCCAGCTGAGCCGGGCGAGGTTCGAACCCGCGACCTGTATCTCAGCCCTAGTGCTGAGCCATTGTGTCCCCACATGGCCTCTGCCCAAGGATCCCAGCGTGGCGTAAGCAGGCAGAACCCTGCCGCTGCCAATCCATCCCTGTCTCATTTCACTGGGCCGTGGCTCAGCATCCCAGTGGTAGCTGTGTGGTCGGACGCTCTCGCCATCCCCGCCTTGCTGAAAGGGCTGTTGCTGGCCTAATGACCTGAGAGCGACTGGTCTCCTTTGCCACCGGGGTTCACAGCAGCTGCCCTCCGGGCTGTTGCCTTGCAGATGTTTGAGATTGCGGACAGCGTGGTGGGGAACGTCGGCCCCACCCATAACTTCGAGCCCCCACACTACGATGGCATCGAGTGTCTGGCCATCCAGGGCGACGTGCTCTTCAGCGGCTCCAGGGACAACGGGATCAAGAAGTGGGACCTGGAGCAGCAGGAGCTCCTCCAGGTACGGAGGGGGACGAGCAGGAAGGCCCTGCTGCTGGGCGGGGGGCAGAGAGATGGGCTAGACCCGCAGCGTGCCGTTTCAAGGGCCAGTGCCAGGGTCTGGAGCGAGGACTTAGAACCTGCTGGAGAGTCACTGTCCAGTCTGGAGCGTGCTCCCGCCGTCCTGGGGGCAGAGGATCAGAGGGCAGACACAGGGACCCCATCCCTACGTTGCACATGGGGCCTCCAGGCAATGGAAGAGCCCCGGGGGTTGCAAACGACAGTGGCTGGCAGGGTGGGTCCCGAAGGCAGTTTACAGCCGTGGGCAATGCACGGTAGCCAGTTCTATAGGGCTGGGCCCCACCTGCTGCGGTTAAAGGGCTCAGTGGCCTATGGGGAAGGGGGACAGGTTGGTCTGGGGGTAGATAGCGCTCGGCGTTGTCCCTATTTCTGACCCCGGTGAGTGTGGCTGTCTGGTCTCCGGGCCCCATAGGCCGCAGTGCCTGGCTCTCCAGGTCAGTGGTGGCGCGCAGCAGTGCGGGGACGGCCTCCGGTGGGTCTGGGATAGAGCAGCAGCTGAAGGGGGCGTGCAGGCCGGTGCTGGGAGGCAGGAGGTCTGGCTCTGCCATGAGACTTGGCTAACATTTCAGAGACCTCCATTGATTTTTTTTTATTTTTATTTTTTGGTGGGGGGGCGGGGAGGCTCTGTTTTGGAGAACCTACTGTGTGCCCGCCCAGGGCCGGGTTGTTCAGAGGAGCTGGGCACTGTGGGAGTCGAGGGGAGCAGTGGGGGCTCCACCCCTCTGAAAATGGGGTGGTCGGGGTGTCCCCCAAAATGGAGCTGCCCAGAGCTAGTCACCATTTGTGGCTGTGTGACCCTCCCCCACAGTCTCTCCCCTATGAAATGAGGCTAATGCTCATTTTTCTTCCCACTGGAGCGCTGAGGATTGATGGCAGACAAATAATTAGAGAGATGGGGGTGGGGGGGAATCTCTTTTATTGGACCAGCTCCTGTGCGTGGAAGGGACAAGCTTTCAAGCCCCACCCTGGAAGAAGAGCTGAGTTTGCAGACTTGTCCCTCCCCCCCCCCCCCCCCCCACACACAGAAATTGGTCCAATCAAAGAGATTCTCTCCCCCATCTTGTGTGTCTCGTATCCGGGTTGCCAGCACAGCTTGGATTGATCGGAGCTTGGAGATCCCCTGGCCAATCCCAATGAGCCATTGTCTCATAAAAGAAGCAGTGAGAGATAAAAAGACTTCCTTTAAAAAGTGGAAGTCAAATCCTAGTGAGGCAAATAGAAAGGAGCACAAACACTGCCAACTTAAGTGCAAGAGTGTAATAAGAAAAGCCAAAGAGGAGTTTGAAGAACGGCTAGCCAAAAACTCCAAAGGTAATAACAAAATGTTTTTTAAGTACATCAGAAGCAGGAAGCCTGCTAAACAACCAGTGGGGCCCCTTGACGATGAAAATACAAAAGGAGCGCTTAAAGATGATAAAGTCATTGCGGAGAAACTAAATGGATTCTTTGCTTCAGTCTTCACGGCTGAGGATGTTAGGGAGATTCCCAAACCTGAGCTGGCTTTTGTAGGTGACAAATCTGAGGAACTGTCACAGATTGAAGTATCACTAGAGGAGGTTTTGGAATGAATTGATAAACTCAACATTAACAAGTCACCGGGACCAGATGGCATTCACCCAAGAGTTCTGAAAGAACTCAAATGTGAAGTTGCGGAACTATTAACTAAGGTTTGTAACCTGTCCTTTAAATCGGCTTCGGTACCCAATGACTGGAAGTTAGCTAATGTAACGCCAATATTTAAAAAGGGCTCTAGGGGTGATCCCGGCAATTACAGACCGGTAAGTCTAACGTCGGTACCGGGCAAATTAGTTGAAACAATAGTAAAGAACAAAATTGTCAGACACATAGAAAAACATAAACTCTTGAGCAATAGTCAACATGGTTTCTGTAAAAGGAAATCGTGTCTTACTAATCTATTAGAGTTCTTTGAAGGGGTCAACAAACATGTGGACAAGGGGGATCCGGTGGACATAGTGTACTTAGATTTCCAGAAAGCCTTTGACAAGGTCCCTCACCAAAGGCTCTTACGTAAATTAAGCTGTCATGGGATAAAAGGGAAGGTCCTTTCATGGATTGAGAACTGGTTAAAGGACAGGGAACAAAGGGTAGGAATTAATGGTAAATTCTCAGAATGGAGAGGGGTAACTAGTGGTGTTCCCCAAGGGTCAGTCCTAGGACCAATCCTATTCAATTTATTCATAAATGATCTGGAGAAAGGGGTAAACAGTGAGGTGGCAAAGTTTGCAGATGATACTAAACTACTCAAGATAGTTAAGACCAAAGCAGATTGTGAAGAACTTCAAAAAGATCTCACAAAACTAAGTGATTGGGCAGCAAAATGGCAAATGAAATTTAATGTGGATAAATGTAAAGTAATGCACATTGGAAAAAATAACCCCAACTATACATACAACATGATGGGGGCTAATTTAGCTACAACAAGTCAGGAAAAAGATCTTGGCGTCATCGTGGATAGTTCTCTAAAGATGTCCACGCAGTGTGCAGAGGCGGTCAAAAAAGCAAACAGGATGTTAGGAATCATTAAAAAGGGGATAGAGAATAAGACTGAGAATATATTATTGCCCTTATATAAATCCATGGTACGCCCACATCTCGAATACTGTGTACAGATGTGGTCTCCTCACCTCAAAAAAGATATTCTAGCACTAGAAAAGGTTCAGAAAAGAGCAACTAAAATGATTAAGGGTTTAGAGAGGGTCCCATATGAGGAAAGATTAAAGAGGCTAGGACTTTTCAGTTTGGAAAAGAGAAGACTAAGGGGGGACATGATAGAGGTATATAAAATCATGAGTGATGTTGAGAAAGTGGATAAGGAAAAGTTATTTACTTATTCCCATAATACAAGAACTAGGGGTCACCAAATGAAATTAATAGGCAGCAGGTTTAAAACAAATAAAAGGAAGTTCTTCTTCACGCAGCGCACAGTCAACTTGTGGAACTCCTTACCTGAGGAGGTTGTGAAGGCTAGGACTATAACAATGTTTAAAAGGGGACTGGATAAATTCATGGTGGCTAAGTCCATAAATGGCTATTAGCCAGGATGGGTAAGAATGGTGTCCCTAGCCTCTGTTCGTCAGAGGATGGAGATGGATGGCAGAAGAGAGATCACTTGATCATTGCCTGTTAGGTTCACTCCCTCTGGGGCACCTGGCATTGGCCACTGTCGGTAGACAGATACTGGGCTAGATGGACCTTTGGTCTGACCCAGGACGGCCTTTCTTATGTTCTTATGTCCTGGGGCGGAGCCCTCTTCTCTCCTGCTGAGCTGCTTCTGTAGCTCACCAGAGTCCGGTTGTCTTGAATTCAAATCCTCGGCTGCTGCTTGATGAGAAATCGAGCGGAGCTTAAAAATTCCAGCTCTCAGCCACGGTACAGATGTGGGGGGTTTGCATCAGCCCATTACAGAGCCAGCAGCCAGCTGCAAACCCAGCATCTGGCTCTGGCTGCTGGCCTGACCCTGCCCTGGAGCTCAGGGGGCGGTTTGAGTCTTGATGGCCCCGGCTGGCAGTGTGGATCGTGTTCTGTTGGCCCCAGGGCCCTCACTGGCTCTGCCCTGTCTCTGTGCCTGCCAGCAAATCCCCAACGCGCACAAGGACTGGGTCTGCGCCCTGGCCTTCGTCCCCGGCCGCCCCATGCTGCTGAGCGCCTGCCGCGGGGGCGTGGTGAAGGTCTGGAACGTGGAGAACTTCACACCTGTTGGGGAGATCAAGGGCCACGACAGCCCCATCAATGCCATCTGCACCAATTCCAAGCACATATTCACTGCTTCCAGGTGAGGGCGGTGGGCAGGGCTAGGCCCCTGCGGCGGGGGGCAGGGAGGTCTGACCCCCAACTCACCCCGGTGCAGCAGAGCCTCAGGAGCTCTCCAAATCCACTGTTGCTCCCCCCATGTGGCAGGGCCTGGAATGGCACTGGGAGCGATGGATGGGAACAGCACCGGAGCCGGGCTGCAGGCGGTTTGGTGTGGGGCAGCAGTCGGCTGCAGGGCCCCCAACCCCTCCCCATCTAGCCTCTCGTCTCCTCCATCTCTCAGCCGTTGTTAGGTCGCCCCACAGTGAGGCTCTTCTGCCCCATCCAGTTATGCCAAGCGCTGGTCCTGCCCCGCCATGCTTTTGGGATGCTCTTGCCAGCTCCTTCGATGTGCCGGGACTAGCCAGACATGGTGCTGCTGGCCCTGCCACCCTCAGTGCAGAGAACGGGCTTCCTGCCAGCCGGGCACCAGCTCCTCCTCGAGGGCACCTTGTGCATCTCCAATGAGAGCACCACCGCCCCCTCCTTCCGCTCCCCGGCCCCTGTGCACAGCCCTGGCCCCCAGAGAGGGTCCCCGGGCTCACAATGTCTCTGGCACGGTCTCTGATCTCCTCTTTTCCGACCATGTCCCTTTTCTCCTTTCCTTTCTCTTCCTCTCTTCCCCCCTCTGTTTCTCTCTGTGCCGCAGTGACTGCCGGGTAAAGCTATGGACTTACGTGCCTGGGCTCACCCCCTGCCTTCCTCGCCGCGTCCTTGCCATAAAGGGGCGTGCCACTAGCCTGCCTTGACCCTCCTCCTGCTCTCTCTGGCTCTCACCCCCTCTCTGGCTCTCTCTCCTTTTTTCTCTCTCTGTCTCTTCTCTCTCCGCTCTGGTCTCAGCTGCTTCTTAACGGTATGAGATTCTTTTGGATTTTCCCCCCATGTAGAGCTCTTTGCAAGAGGAGACTGCCTCTTGCCCTCCACCCCCCCCCCCCCCAGGAGATTGGATCCAGCGGCCAGCTCGGTGCTGCATGGGGTTTGCCCATCTGACTACTGCTCCTCCTGGGCCACTGCTGGGGGGATCCCTGCCCCATCCCCACCCCCCACTGCGTCACTGGCCACTGCCAGTGAGGTGCCACTGGCTGAGCCTGCGCTCTGGCAGAGTGCCCCGTTACTGGCGCTCTGGGGGATTATCCCGCTGGCGGGCAGCTGGGCGCATCTGCTCCCTCCTTGCGCCGGTGCCCGCCCGCCTGGGGCACAGCGGCCTTGCTCTCCTGGGCTGCAGCGTGATGCATTTGGGGGTGGGGGAGTTGGGGGCAGGGTGTGGCCCGTAGCTGATTGTACTCGCTGTGCTGCCTCTCCCAGCTGGGGCGGGGGCAGCCCCCGGCCTCACTTCCTCTCTCTCTTCCTTCCCCAGCGACCTGACAGTGAAGCTCTGGAGCAGGAGAAGATTGCTGAACGGCCCAACCTAGGCACTGGAAAGGCCGGAGCCAGGGCGACTGTCAGGCTCCCTGGCGGGCCCAGGCCCCAGCCCCTCTCCCTGGCTGTGAAGAGCTGGGAGCGGCCTGGCCTGTGTGTGCTCCAGTTTCCAGGACTCTGGGGTGACGGTGTCTCAGCTGGGGCTTTGTGAACTGCCAGCTCCCACGGCTAGGGGGCGTCGTTCCCGTCCAGCCCCACGCTGGGTTTCCATGATGCATAGGGCTTTCTGCTGACCAGGGCAGTGCTTTGGGACATGGCCTTGCCAGCCACAGGGAGGACCCCAAGTTGAGAGACTCAACGGGATCATTCCAGTCTGTCCCGCAGCCCGTTCAGCAGCCCCAGAGCCTGGATGTGCGAGAGGGATCCTGCCACCTGCATCCTGCTGCTGGCCTCTGCACCTCCTGGGTGCCTGTGGTCTCATTCCTTCTGCAAGCGGCTGCAGGCCCCTCTCCACACTTCGTCGTTCAGCAGAGCTGGGATCTGCCGGCCGGTACCGAAATACGGAGAGGGCTTGTGTGCTGCCGACCCCAGCCTAGCACCAGCAGGGTGCATGGAGCACCGCTGGGGAATGACCCGCTCCCAAAGACGGCTTCCGAGTCCCGGCACTGCACTGGGGCTCCTTGCAAGGGGCTCCGGCAGCAGCTCCATCGCTGGGTCTCCTGACCAAATCCCCATGCTGCCTGGCAATTGTCGACCTCTGCATCTGACCCACCTCGTTCTGAGCCAGGATGCCCCCCCTTCTGCCCCGGGGGTGGAGAGAAGGAAGCTGGCACATGGGGATAATCCCTGTGGGTGTCTCCAAGGAAAAGCGGAATTTCTGGATCTGTTCACTCTGGGTACCCCTTGACCTGACTGAGCCTTAATTCCGCACTGGTCTGTTCGCTGTTCCCTGTGGTCCCCTCACTGCCCATTTGGACACCCGGCTTGGTGCCATCTCTGCTGTGCGTGGGACTAGCTCATTCCCAGCTGCTGCGGGAAGGGATCGAAGCTTTTATAGTGGGGTTTTAAAGAATGTTTTAAGCACCCTTGAGAACGGATTGGGACCTGGGGATTTTTAATAGCCGGGAAAGGCTTTAATGCTGGGAAAAGGGCTAAGCTCTCCACACCATCTCACAGGAGGGGTTTAGGTTTGCTTGGGGCAGTTCCCTGCCTGCCGGCCTGTGGGGCCTGGCTCGGGAGAGGTCTGGGATTAGAGTAGTGGAAGGGCGGGCAGGGGGTGGTTATATGGGCAGGAGAGAGGTGCGTTGGCAAAGGCAGAGGGCATGGGGCGCTCTGGATGGGATCTGCAGCAGGGAGCGGGGCAGGGCTAGAATGGAGCTGGATGAAGGGGAGGACGGGGGTAGCGGGAGGGGCCCACATGAGACTTGAGGTGCATTAGCAGAGCTGGGGGGGGCAATGAGGGGTTGCCCATGGCCTGCCCATGCTCTGCTTGCCACCCACCTGCACTGCCAGTCTGGCACGAGACACTAAATCACCAAGGTCACCCCAGATTTGGGTTTTATAAAGGTCAAAATTCCGTAAGGTCTCTCGCCACCATCTCCTGCCATGCTTGGGTGCCCCCCTTCCTCCGGGGCATCCGCAGCCAAGTGCCTGCAGCTGCCAGAGCCACGTGGGCACCCCACAGCGCTGCATTCCCCAGAGCACATGGACTCACTTTCACTGGGGTCTTTCGCTACCTTCACTCCCTCCCCTAAGGACTGGCTAAGGTGTCCCAGTCCCACGCAGCCAACGCCCAGTGCAGTCGCACCCTTCGTCAGCCAGCTTCTCGCTGCTGCTTAACGCCCTGGGGGTGCAGAACTTGCCGCGAATCGGACCTGAGGGAACCGCAGCAGCCTGGCCGTTTTCCCCGGGTGCGTTTCTTGTGTCGCTCTGCACGTCATGTAGGAAGCGGCGGTTGGAGTCTGGTTATACGGATTGATTCCCGTTGATGTGCTGGGGGCGGTGAAGTGTTGGCTTTTCAGCTAACCCCATCAGCAGTGGATTGTGTGTTCTCTGGGATCCAAGAGCGTCAGTATCCTTGGTTAACAGGTGATTTCCCCTGGTGTCCTTCTACACGGCAGCTCGAAGGACAACACCAAGGGGTTCTTACCCCAGATTTGACCTCCTTTCAAACTTATAAACGGAATGGGAAATGTTTCCACTTTCTAAACATCAGCAGCCTCTTTATTTATTTGTTTTGCCTTTTGATAATCCAGCTGCCCTGTCTTGCAGTAGCAAACCCTACAAAAACTGTGATTGATCGCCCCCTGCTGGACAAAGTAAAAATTGCCTCCAATCGCTGCTGCTCTGTGGAAACAAAGCAGTGTTTCTGAGGTGGGAAAATGTGTTCATTTGCATCATGCCTCTGAGCATCGGGCTACTGACCAGTATGGGGAGCTTGGAAGTCCTGCCAGGGTGCTGGCTCTGGGGGATCCAAACACAGTGACTTGGTTTGCTCAGCTACGCATGACAACCACCCGTCATTCTCCCACTCCTGCCCCCAACGAAAGGAGAAGCGTCCCCAGGCTCTGCCGATGCCATGGGGGAGGGGAATGCAGGTTAAAGTGATGCGTTCCAGCTACCGAGAGAGTGGGTTATATCCAAGATCCCACCCCATGGAACAGGATTAAACTGGCTGGGAGAGAAAAGATGGACTTTTTTCCCATTTGGCAACAAGAGGGACAAGCAAACGTGAATTGTCTGAAATGAAGAGGATGGGAGCTAGGGGCTCTGAGTTGCCACTCATATCACTGGGGTGTGGGTGGGTGGCCTGTACCCTGGAGGAGGATGTCTGAGTCTCTGCTTGGCACAGCGGCTGTTGAATGCAACTGCTCTCATGGGGTAACACTTGACATCCGCTCTGCCCTGGCAGGTGTGACTGGCTCTGGGGGCAGGAGGCAGCCAGGGCAGGGGTGTCTCTGCTTTAATGGGGCTTCATCTGCTCTTTAAGAGCCTGATCCGAAGCCAGCCGAAAGTCTTCCATTGACCTCCATGGAGTTTGGATCACGCGCTCAGTGGGGGTCGCTGCATGAGAAGGGAAGATTTCACCTGCATGTAGCCCAGTGGCCACCTCTTGGGATTCCCCGGTTCTTTCCCTCGGGGCTAATCCCAGGCAACGCCACTCCAGTGACCCGCAGCACGTCGCAAGACCGAGCGCTCATGGGGGCTGGGCCTCTGTCTCGCACCAAGCGATTGCATCTCGTGGCGTTCCCGGCCAGCGAAACCCTACAGGAGGTCAATAGGAACAAGCAGGTTGAAAGATGGAAATTTCCTCCTAAGTTGTCCCGAGGCCATGGCTGGCGCCCAGCCAGCCGGCAT
Source organism: Emys orbicularis (assembly GCF_028017835.1). Lineage (NCBI taxonomy): Eukaryota > Metazoa > Chordata > Testudines > Emydidae > Emys > Emys orbicularis. The sequence goes on along the minus strand of NC_088686.1, from coordinate 130,704,977 downwards.
CAGATGATCCAGTTCAGAGCACCTGGCGTGTGTCCACTGTCAGCTCCCATGTGCTGGGCAAAGCCCTTCCCCTGAGGTGCCCCTGCCGGCTCCTCTCCCTGTGTGGCAGGGAGAGCAGGCGGGGGCCGTGTTGTACTGTAGTTGTGTGTGCACGTGCGGTCTTTTTTCATTGGAGGGGGTGTCATATGGGGGGTTCTTTTGGTTAAGCTACCTCACGGTCTGAGCCTTTTTTTTTTTTTTTTTTTAATGATTTTGAAACTTGAATTTGTCCTGGAAACGCACAGTCTGCTGACACCTGCGTTGCTGAGCCGCTCGGGCCCTGGGGGCTTGTCCTGCCTTAGCATTGCAGTGTGACATACCGCACCTTGCTCTGCTTGAAAAAGGCCCCCCTTAGCCTTTGAAAAAGGGCCTCTGATTGTTGGAGGGCCCAACTTGACACTTGACAGGGGCCTGACCTCCAGCCAGGGGGTGCTCAGGGCTTTCTCTTTAAGGGGTCATGGGCTGGGCCCCTGAAACAACTAGCCACTCTTGAAAATCATGACCCTGACTCTTACATGGGGACCCTGTCTGCAGGTTGTCAAGAGGAGTCTGAATGCCACCCTGAGCCAGCGTGGGCTGGGCGGACATCGGAATGCCTCTCGAACCCACAATAACCCTGCCGCGAGCCCAGAAGGGCCCGGGCCAACCCCCCGGCTGCCTGTTCTTGAAAGCACTGACGTAGCCTGACGCTGATTCGGCTGAAGCTGAGGACCTGGGAAGTGGGGCCCTCTGAGATTTAAAGTGAAATCGATATGCGCCCCCATGACCCTCCTGGTCCTGACGCTGGCTGTGGCCACCTGGGAATGGCTCCTTGTCTGGAACCATGCAGTGACCGATTTTACCATGATCTGGCTGCACTTAACCCTAATTTAACAAGAGCCTCCTGTGGCATCATATTCAGGACCCATGTGAGAGCAGGGGTATGGCGTTTCCCCTAAGCTCATGTTGTATACAGCTTGTGTTTGGCTGAAATGGCCCCTAACAGGGACTCTTTCCCAGCCGCCGGATTAATGTCCATTTCTTTCTGAATCCAAAGGCCCTCGGGTCAGATTCTCAGCTGGTGAAAATGGTCACAGCTTCATGGATGGAGCGAGGATGGTTTACACCAGCTGAGGATCTGCTCCCTGGATTTTTAGCCACAAAACTATCCTTCCTCTTAACCAGGGAGCAAATCCTGGAACAGCCCCAGCTGAAAGCACAATGCCACTTAATCATGGGAATAAGGGGCAGCTTTGTAATGTACAATCAAAGAGGAAGCACATTCCCCTAAACTATATATGCTGCACCCCTTCTGGGGGCCAGTAACTCAAAGCACACCCCCTGATGTACCCCTGCTGTCCTTGGTAGCTGGGCGTGTTAGCCTCTTGGAAGAACTAAAGAGTCATATTTTGTTCCTTGTCTTCAAAATCTGCCTGCTCGTGATTGTGCTTTCAGGCAGCAGCACAGGCAAAAGACAGTACAAATCAAGAGGTCCCTTTGGATACAGTCATCCTGATGTTACCATGTAAGGTGGGGAGATGGGGAACAAATGCCTCCATGCAGGGGCAGTGGGTGACAGTAACGGTGACCGTGTGTGAGCTGGGAGAGTTTAATTGGATGTGTCTATTCTGGGAAGCAGATAACAGGGCAGGACAGCCAGGGCTCAGGAGATAAATTCACCCCCACGAGTCTCCTTGGTGTTGGCACCAGCACCCGGGGGTGGGGAGGGAGGGGGGCTGTAGCCCAGTAACTCAGAGGCTGAAAGGAGCCCAACGTGGATGCCTGATTCTGATCCTGACCTGTCACTGCAGTGTCTGTGGGGCCGCGAGAGTCAGGCCCATAGACACACACTCATTTATGGATGCGTAACCTACACCCTTACAAATGGCATCTGCATCTGACCACCAACCTCTCCCCACCCTGCTCCCACCTCCTCTCTCTCCATCCCCCTGTCTGGCCCTGAAACCATCCAAGACTTGACAGGCCATTGGCTGCCTTCCCCTATGCACTGCACGTGAAGGGGGTTTGAATTCAGGGAGTGGCTCCACTGGCCTTCAATGGGAGGGACAGGTCAGCGCAGGTAGCCCTCAAGGCCACTGCAGCAATGGCGCCTCCTGCAGACGGATGGTGAAATTGACCAGTGGGGAGATGATGCAAGTTAAAGTCTGAGCTGCCTGGAATGACTTTCCTTTTTGTTTACACTGCAGGGCACTGCATGTACCCCTAGCGTGGCACCCAGGGGCCCTGTTCCCTTACTTGCTGTCGGTGCAGCCCCTGCTCATGCAGAGCTCTCCAGGGGGGCCAGGCCCAGGCCCTAACTGACAGTGGAGACAATTGAGTGCAGCAACCGCGAGTTATTTCCTCTGCTTTCTCTCTAGACTCCTGCCAGACTCTCCCCACCTCCCCCCCCCCCCAAAATGCTCCACCCTTGTCCTCTCCCGGCCGTACGGGCCATGGAGCTCCGTTCACAGCGCTGGCTGCGGTACCCTCCTGGAGCTGGGACTCACTCTGTCCCATCTGCTACCATGTGCGCTGCAGGGGCAGGGCTGACTAAGGTCTAGCACCCCACGGCTCACCCCTTTCAGGCCCCCAATTAGCTTTTAGCACCATAGAGCCAGAGTGCTAGCCCCGTTCCCACTAATCACTGGTGACAGGGCACAGTGTCCAGTTCAGAAGCCGACTCCTTTAGCCCCCAAAGCCTGGGGGGAACCTGTGGTTCCGACAGGTCCCATCCCTCATGCTCCTCAGGACACAGTAGTAACCCCCCTGCTGGGGGCTCCATTCTGCAGCCCTTATGTTGGGCAGGGACGGGTGCCTGGGGCAGGGGCCTTCACTTGTCAGTGCTCCCCAGCGAAAGGGTTACAGACCTGGGGCCATACTATTTGGAAGGTGGAGTCTCATGAGCAACGGGATGGCCTGGCACTGACCCTCTCCCAGGACCCTGCTTCCTTCCTGGTCCTTTACAATCAGCCCTTCCACCCCCTCGCACTGCCGACCGCATTCCCATCATGCCGCCCGCTGACCCCCGTTTCAGGTACGATTCCCCCAAAGAGCACAAGGGTCAGGTTTCTCTCTGAGCTGACTGGTGCCATCACATGGTCAGTGTCTCCCCTTCCCTTCTCACCCTTAACAACAAAGTTGCTTCCTTTAACATTCCTGGGCAAAGCTTCTCTCCTGGGGAAGCTGGGTTGCGAGACCCAGGGGAGTAGGACAAACGGCCTTCATCGGTGGCCTCATGCCTCTGCAAAGGCAGTGGGCCATTGGCACTGGGACTGACCCAGAGCAGGGATCCTTCCACCCCTCCCTGCCATGCCCCAAAGTTCCACCAGGAGATTCTTCTGGTGCCCAGCCCTGCAACTCTTAGCTGCATTGTCCCAGGCCTCACCCTGTTCGTCCAGGGGCTCCTCCACCTTCCACTACAGCCCTGCTTTACCCTGGGATGATGCCTGGCCTTTGGTGTAGTCATCTGCGTGATTTCTCCCCCACCCCAAGCACAGAAAGGAGCACTGCTTTACATTGAGGTTCTTTCTTTTGGTGATGGGATAGCAACCTTACCCCCACCCTGCATTTTGAGGGTGAACAGCTGTGTATGGAACCTCAGACAGTAGAGATGGAGCAGACCTAACACTGGTCACTGAGTCTCACGCTCACCCTGTGTCTATACTGTACAAGTGTTGCAAACAGCAGGTGCCTTTTCTTGCCCTGAGATGGTTTTAGAGATGTCAATGCTTGCTGAGGCTTTTCTCTCTGTCTGGGTTGTGGGACCCAGCGGCACGGTCTGTGTATAGGACAAGGTGTGTATAGATTTTATACCTCGCTGTATTACTGTAAATGGGGTTATTTAAGCCTCATGCTGTACATGTTTTTTTCCAATGGATGTGTCTGTTCCTTGCGCTATCTTCATAAAATAAATGCATCAAAATGAAATTGAGGATTGGGGCTGCTCTGTACGAGGAGGGATTGCACACAGCGGGGCAGGCGGCCGATGGGGAAGAAGCCAGAGTGGTGGGAAGAGCCCTGCTCAGGCAGGCTCACGAAGCCCCAAAGGAGGGAGGCTGGCTTTTAGCGGAGCGGGGGCAGCCGGCAGCTCCAGTGACTGGGCTCTACCTAGCACACATCCTTCTGATCCTGCGGGCGAAGGTCTGTAGGTTGCAGCCGGAGGGGGGTTGGTCCCTGAAGGCATCTAGGATCAGGATGGTCTGAGAAGCCAGGCAGCAGACCTAGGACTTGCTGTCCTGCTGCAAGCCTTTGAGGACTACGACTGAAAGGAAGGAAGCAGAGGTCAGAGCCAAGGCGCTCAGGAGAGCCCCGGCAGACCAGGCCAGTACTGTATCTCTCAGCCCGCGACAAGGAGGCAGCAGGCTGGGATGGCGGGAGGCAGCAGACTAGTGGGAACAATCAGCAACCCTCGTTAAATGTCCCCTCCACAGCTGAGGGGGGGCCTCCAGGCACAGTCAAGAAGTCACAACAAACCCCATTCACTCACTATTTCTAGGACTCCCCCATCCCTGCAGTATCTGAGCACCTCGTCCCTGCCTGTATTTACCTGTAACCCCCACACCTTCTGGGTGTGGTGTTCTGTCCGCTCTAGTGACACTGAGACCACTTAGAGACAGAGAGGTAAAGTAAGTCTGCGCTACAGCCTTAGTTAAGAGCCATACACTAACCTCCACAGGTCCCAGGTTCGATCCCGCCTGCTGACGACCGGGGTCTGTCACCATTACACGTGGGGGCTTGTCCGGGATGGAACCTGGGACCTTGGGAGCTTAGTGTATGAGCTAAAAGCCAACTGGCTCTTAGCTAAGGCTGTAGAGCAGACTCATTTCCGCCCCCCCCCCCACCTTCTAAGTGGGCTCAGTGCCACTAGCTGGGCCAGAACTCCACACCCAGAAGGTGTGTGGGTTACATACCCTCCCCCTGCCCCCCAGTGCACCGATGGGCACTTAAGTGCAGCCTGACAACACCTGAGCCCCCTTTGTGGATCTCCCCCTCCCTGGGCCTAAGTGTAGGTGCCCTCCTGCTGCCACCCAGCTCCCTGGAGGCCAGCCTGTTGAGCGACCCCTTGGAAATGCCATGGGGAGGGCATGCACTAAGCCCGGCCTGCCCAAGGAGCTCTGCCCTTATCTAGCTCCAGTTGGGAGGCCCAGCTGTGAACCTGCTCTGGGAGTGAGGAGACTGAGCTATGTCATCCCCTGATTTCTCCCAACAAATGTGGAGGAGACGCTGGCCCAGGGCTCCGGGCACACAGCAGGGAGGTGGGAGATTGGACGTCACCTTGTGGCCTCATTTGGAGCAGTGGCTTGACCCCAGGCACCCCACATGGAGGTGACTGCTCCAACCACTGGGCTAGTGAGTGCAAGGGGGGAGGCAGCACCCCACCTTGGCTGTGTTTTGGGGGGACCCAATTGTCTGCAAAGGCCAAGCAGCTGAGGCCCAGTTTGGGGATCTGTCAGGCCGCAGGCTCTGAGGTCAGGACTCGGGTGCCTGGGCACGTGCCCACACACGCAGGCATCTACAGGGTGAGGGGGCAGCTGATCAGGGGGCTTGGGGGATCTACTTTTGCAGTTAGGTACCTTAATCCCTTTGTGGTTTCTTCTATCCTGGGTAATGGATAGGCATCCTTTCTGGTAATGCTGTTCAGTTTTCTATAATCCACCACCATCCCAAGGGCTCCGGTCTTCTTACGCACCAGCACATGTTTGTTAGTCCCACAGACGAACTTTGGGAATCATATCTTCAAGGTTATGTATCCCAGATATGGAACCATTTGCCCTCCTGCCCCTTCTATCTGAACTATACTGCCAATTGCCTGTAACTTTCGATAAGATAAATGCTCATTACGGAAAGTTTCACATATGCAAGTAACTTGAGACCCAGTATCTGTTAGGCAGGTACTCTTTACTCCACCTAGGTATACAGAGCCATGACAAGCAGGTCCCACTAACTGCCGGATGGCCTCACTGACACCCATTTGGGTAACATCTGTCTCCTGAACCCATTGACTAGCAGCCTTGCTCTGAGAGGAGTTAGTTTCTTTTCTTGCTGGCTCAAACTTGCTCTGATTTGAATGTCTACCAGTCAGCTCCTGATGTATTAAATTGGGGTTAGGAGAATTCTGACATTCATTTTGAAAATGTCCTATTTGCCCACAGTTAAAACAAAGGATTTCTTCTGTTAAATCTTGGTATTGCTTGTTTATTAAATTCTTTGGGTCTTTGAGGAGTATATCGTGTATCTGCAATGGACATTTCAGAACTTGGCTGGGTCAACTGCAGTCCTTCCAACTGCTGCTCAGCCTGCAGATATTTCTTCTTCCAGTCTATTGCAGTGACTTCTTCATGGGCACTGGGAGTATTTTCATAGGCTTTCATCAAGTGCAAACTACTCCTACTCAAAGGCCTTCCTTTTTCTTCTAGTTCTTGTTGAAGTTTTCTCTTCTGTTTATCAGAGTGCTCCCTTTCAATGGATCTCACCTCAAAAAGGAGTGTGGCATAAAAGACGCTCTTTTTTCTACCACTACAATTAATCCCTTTTAATAAGAGTGTATTTAATAAGGATTCATGCCAACAACCACGGAAAAATTGATTTTGTATATGAGTCCAATTCAGTATCTTTTACCCCACTGGCCTCCAAAACTTCTTTGGACTAATGTGTGTAGTCCAGTCAGGTACGTAGAAGGTGGTTCTCTAGTGAGTCTCAGAAAATTGAGCCTTAAGCTCAGATGCGTTTATGACACTTCCATGTGCCTTCTCTAAAATATCAAAGCATTCTACAGCGGATGCCTTGTTACCAGCTCCTAAAGCCACCTTCAATGCTGGGGGTAATAAACTTTCAATAATCTTCCTCCTTTTGAATTTGTCAGAAATCTCACTGTCTTCCATCGTCTCTTTGGCTTGTGCTCGCCAAGTAGGATAATCTTCTTCTCCACTGGGTCTGGGTGAACTACCCAAAACCACATTTCAGTTTAATTTTCACATCAGTCACAGTTTCATTGGCAGATTTCAGCACCCTCTCTAACAAAAACTGTTGCATGTCAGGAGGGAGACTCACAGCAGGAATAGAGGCTTCTACTGGATCGTGGTCTATAACTGGTGTAGCATCTGTTAACCACCTAGTCTGTCTGTCAGCCACAGGTGTAATCACAGCCTGTGTCTCAGTTTTGAACCCTCTGTCAGAATACACAGAATATCCCAGATTCCTGCACTGAGGTACTCTGGGCACAGAACCAGTGGATATAAATGGCAAAATCTCAAAATGAATAGGAGTCACATCCCGTTTCTGCCCTAGCTTCTGCAACACACATTTCCTTCCTATGTGTCTCACAGAAAAAAAGTCTTCAAATTCATAGAATCGTATCTTTTTGTTCTCCGTTCACCCGCCTCATATTAGTCACATGACCAAAGATTCTAATAGCCCTCTTCATTTCTGCTGTACTATCAACAGGGGACATATCACTGACCAAAATGAGCCTATAGGGATCTAACGCTAACTGTGTACAAGTTTCCATTATCTTCATTATATTATACAGTGCACAAATTCAATACTATTCAATGCCACATTCTTTTATAAGTAACGGCACTATTCCTCAAAAGAATTCAGAGGTGAGCTTTGAGCAATCCTCAAGTCCCTGTCTGTTCAGGTGCCAATTTGTAACCTCACTTCATTTCCCGGCTCCAGTGCCTTAAATAAAAAATCCCAACTCCCATAGAAAGTAGCTGGAGACCCAGAGTTCAGTCTCTAAGGATTTTCAGCAAGGATTGCACAGGGTCAACCTCCCCACATTCAAGTCCCACAAGGAACTAAAGAAATGAATTTAATTAAATAACTTTATAGAATCTTATGATAGAGACAAATAATCATCTAATTGTTACAGCATGACATGGCTATTTTATAATCCACAGACATTACCTTCACAGTTATACATAAAGAAAACTAATTAAAATCTGAACAGTTCAGTCCCCACAGAAATACAGTGAGAAGAAACTGAAAGTTCCCAAACGCTTCGGTTTTGTTCATCTAAGTCTCAGAGTGGTTGATCACCAAATCTAGACAGTCTGCTGAGTCTCAAACAACATCTTCCCTCCATTGCTTGTAGGAATCTTCAGCTGGAATCCAGGCAGACTCTTCCGCTGCTGAAATCCCTGCTAGCCAGCCAGCTGACTGATTAACCAGCCACTCAGTTACGTGTCTAGATTTAAAGAAAATCCTGTTACAAGAAAATACAAAACTGAGAAGAGCAAACTAGATATTACTGCATTTAAAGAAAAGTTGGTGACTCAGACGAGTTGAGACAATGTAACTAGAACAGTTTGGCTAAAATCAAAACAATATTCAAAACATACAATTAAAATAGAAGTTATTTTCCCTCCCAATTTCCCCTGGCCATAGCAGCATTGCCCATGCTTCCCTGTTCGAGGGTTCACAATATCACTCACCTGCTGCAAAATGCTTCAGAGTTCGGGGCACCAGCTTGCTTCCTGCACTGACTGCTCGCCCTCCTGGAGTCTGACCCCAGCAACGGGGAACCTATTGGCGCAGACCCAAAACTACCACCCCCAATTCCAGAAGCTTCTGGATGTGGAGTACTTAATCTGTCTAGCACTAACTCCTCACTCCTACCTCCCCGCAGTGGATCTCTTAAAGAGATATCTCCCTATTAGGCACATGGGTTACACTGGTAGACCACTGACCAGAGAGAGTCTGGAAGCCCTGGGTTTCCTGGCTGGTGGTGGGACTGCCTTGGGGCCACAGACCTGGGGAGCCAGGCTCCCAGCTCCATGGAAAGGAATCTGGCAGCTCTGAGCCCCTGCTTGAGCCAGGGCACTCAGGGTTTCTAGGCTATGGCTCAGCAGCAGGAAGCTTGGCTGAGCTAGCAGCCTAGCCAGCTTTGAGAGCCCTAGCTCCAGCCCCGCTCTGGGGGCGGGCAGGCTCCCTGCTGCAGATCAGGGAATGTCACAGCTGTGAACTCCTCCAGCCAGTGCTCTGCTGTGGGGCTGTCCACCCTGGAACACCAGCAGGTTTCCATGGAAACCTGCCTATGTTTTGTGGAATCTGCAACAGTCTTGATAAAACATTTTGCTCCAGCAAATTGGCATTTTCCAACTCAACTAAGTTTCCCGCCCACTCTACTTGGAAGCCCTGTCAATCCTAGACACTTTAATTAGTGGTATTACAGCAATTGCTGTCAGTCGTTCACCTGCACGGGCAGTAGCAACAGCATGAGCACTAGAGCATGTTGCAGGCACAGAGGCCCGAGGACAGCAACAGCGAGGTTCGTTGCCCGGCGTGCTTCGCGCCCATAAACATACCGGGGTGGAGAAACAATCAAAGTTTATTTGAGATCTCAAAGTGGTGCAAGGAGACAGGCAAGTCTCAAATCAAGCACACCAGAACAAAACAGCTTCTCTCCTCTTATACTTTACAACTAAGCCCCCCCTTCTCTCCACCTTCACCACCCCCCCTCTACTCCCCCTCCCCTCTCTACCGAAGGCATGTTTATACATTTAAGCCGTTAAATCATTCTAGGGCTATACATCTAGCTTGTTAGTAACATTCCTCTAAAAAGTCACATTTGGTTCTGTTTACCCTTAGTTTACTACCCCTCCTCCAGCTAGAAACATGCAAACCTCATCTTTATTGCTTAGGACCTGGTTATGAGTAAGGTCGTAATTGGTAACTGGCTATTTACACATTCCAATTCCTGTCCTTGGCTCTTGAGGTCGATTAGAGTTAAACATGGAAGGACAGAGTTTAAACATGGAAGAACTTTGGTTCATATATATAGGCCTAGTGACGTCAACAAGCAGACAGGCTGTTTTAACCGCTGTGTCTGGAAAACCATCTCTGCGCAATTTCCCATGACATGGTGGTAATAACTCCTTTGAGTGCTGCCTGCATTAGTGCCTTAGTACCTGTTGCTGCCGGACCGTTCCTCAGTGTAGAAACACCTCGAGGGATGAGTGCTTCTTTCGGAGTCACAAATACTAGCTTTTGTAGCTCCCTGGGTTGCCTCTGGGCTATTTCATCACAAGGATTGTGTCCAGGTCATGTGGAGTGAAACTATGTCACAGAGCACGTTTCCCAGAACAAACCATTCAAGAAGAGATTCTCAAAAAATCTGCAATAAAGATTTTAAAGCCAATGGTAGGATTTAATTCAAAACAATGCAAGAACACCGTGACCTAGAAGGGAAGGTGGACCTCTTTCTTTCTACTTCCTTCAACACGTTGTTTTCTAGCTCAGATCTTGAAGTAGCACATGAACATGGATGTCATGTTCACGAGGGGTGTTCTGGTGCAGTTTATTCCTGGCCTGCTCCTCACAGGAGTCTCAAATCTCTCCCCAGTTGCAAGGAAATGATGTACTGAGAAGTAGCATGTGTATCCATTGGGAGTTCTTACTGTGCCAAGCAGCTGCAAGGATGTGTGGTGCTGAAGTAACTCAGCAAGGCAATCTGGATGCAATGCATTTAAGATGACTGGATGACAACAGTTCTTTGTCTTCCCTTCTGTTCCACACATCAAGAAAAGGTGACTAGTGTCCATCACACTACGTGAAAGTCAGAATCGTTTTAACCTGGGCTTCTCTTGGGTTTAGCTTTATGGCAGCTGTTTCAAGTTTCTTATTGGAATTTAAATTCTTCGTTCCTTCCCTCACCCAGATCTCTTAAATATCTTTATTTTTCTGACCACAATGTTTAAAAACTTCATTCGAGTTTTTAATCTGTTATAACAAAATGCTGGTCCCTTAAGACTTTAGGGTTCTGTCTGTCTAGGTACTAGCAGGTAACTCCCGCTGAGCACCTTTGCTGCAGTATCTGAGCTCCGGATGGTTGTCATTACACTGTACTAGGTGTGGTTACTTAGCATTGACAAGGACAGCAAGAATAAATCCTGATCCTCTTGCTCCAAAAGCACAGGCCCCTACCACAAGGAGAATCCCTGTTAGCTAGTGGGTTTGCAGGACCTATGGTTTACAACTCAGCCGTTCTGGTTTATTCCAGGAGAGGGCAGTGATATCCCTTCTAATATTTGTTAAATCGGCCTCAATGCAGTATTCCTCTGGTTTTTTTCCAAAAACATTTTAAAACTGAGCATAGAAAATAATGTTTTCAAACAATAAATAATACACTGTATCCCTTTGATTTGTATTTAAACACAAAGGTAGTTTTTGTTGCATACAAATGCAGTGGTAAACAACTGGACTGTACCTTTCCCAACAAGGAGGAAGTGAACAGCCAAAAAAAAACACCCAGCTAACTTCTGGAATTCCAGGCTTATGAAACAGATTCTTATCTCCTTCCTGGCTGCCTGAATGGAACTGAGGCTTTGGGAGATAGTGAAGTTTTCATGCAGATTAGTCTCTTTCAAACCTCATTCCCAGAGTGTCCAACAAAAGTGCATGCCCCCCTCCCCCATCAAGGTGCATTTTTGCACAGATGGAAGGGGAGCACACACAGACAGTTGTACCCAGGTGGGGAATTAGATATTCTGTCTATGGGCAGCACCTTCAGAGGTGCTTGTTGGAACCTGGAGTGGGGGGGGGGGGTGTCCCAGGATAGGTGTTAAGTCTTCTTTGTCAGTTAAGGGATGGGAGAATAGGGGGTGTGATGGGTTCGGTCACAAAGACCGCCTTGAGGCTGTCACCTGACATGCTGGAATTACCTCTGAGCGCATTTTCCCTGCCAGCTTGGGACTCCAGAACCCTGCCTTGTTGAGCCAGACACGCTAGTCTGCTGCAACACAGACCCAGGTCTGGTCCACGCCCCCAAAGCTGCTCAGCAAGTGCTCCTGTCTCCAGCACCCAGACACTTAGCTCCCAATGGGATCCAAATCCCAAATAAATCCATTTTACTCTGTATAAAGCTTATACAGGGTAAACTCATAAATTGTCCACCCTCTATAACACTGATAGAGAGATATGCACAGCTGTTTGCTCCCCCAAGTATTAATCACTTACTCTGGGTTAATTAATTAAAAAAAAGTGATTTTATTAAGTATAAAAATCAGGATTTAAGTGGTTTCAAGTAATAACAGCCAGAACAAAGTAAGTTACCAAGCAAAAGAAAAGAAAACACACATGTCTAAGCCTGATACATTTAATAAACTGAATACAGGTAAATCTCACCCTCAGAGATGTTCCAACAAGCATCTTTCACAGACTAGACTCCTTCCTGGTCTGGGCCCAATCCTTTCCCTTGGTATAGTTCTTGTTAGTTCCAGCTTTGGTAGTAACTAGGTTTTCTCATGACTGCAGCCCCCTTTATTCTGTTCCACCCCCTTTTATAGCTTTGGCACAAGACAGGAATCCTTTGTCTCTCTCTGGGTTCCCACCTTTCCTTCTAAATGGAAAAGCACCAGGTTTAAGATGGATTCCAGTATCATGTGATATGTTCACATGTCCTGTGAGACTTCATTACCCACTGGCTGGCACACAGGTAGGCTTACAAGTAAACAGAGCCATTTACAACCAATTGTCCTAGTTAATGGAAGCCATCAAGATTCCAAGCCACCATTAATAGCCCACATTTTGCATAGTTACAATAGAACTTCAGAATAATACTTCATATTTCTAGCTTCAGATACAAGAATGACAGGATGAATACATTCAGTAGATTATAAGCTTTGTAATGATACCTTACAAGAGACCTTTTGCATAAAGCATATTCCAGTTACATTATATTTACACTCATAAGCATATTTCCATAAATATATGGAGGGCGACGTCACAGGGGGTGCCCTGGCCCACCCCATATGGTCAATCCCCCTGGCCAGCACCACAGCCTTGTCCTCCCCCAGAGAGCTTGGCAGAGGCAGCAGGTGCTATGCATGGGGGAGAGGGGCAGGGGCTCTTTCTGGCCATGGAGCTGGCAGGGGTTGAGGAACCACAGTGTGAGGAAGAAGAAATCCCAGGCACCTGGAGGCTGAAGCTCCGGTGATATTGATCCCTATAAAAGGTCTTTCATCCACAGAGTTCAAAAGCAGGTCTGGATCATTATCTCCAACTAACTAGCAGGGAAACAAAGGAGGCCAGGGACTCCCCCAGGTCACACAACACCAGAGCTAGGAACAGAACCTCAGCTCCCTGCTCCTGAGCTTCAACCACTAGACCGCATGGCTGCACAACTTCCCTGCAGCTAGGCAGCAGACAGGCATGACAATAACCCCACACAAGCCAGAAGAAGCAGAGAGGAGACAAGGGGAAGCTGCAGAAAGGGACAGAGACAAACCCTCCCAAGGCTCAGTCCAGGGGCACTCTCCAAGCTGCTCCCCAAGACACCCGTCCTAGTTAGGAATGGAGGCAGAGTGTGAGGCTGAAGGAGCTCCTTGTAGTCCCTTCTTCCCTGCATGCGGGCTGAGCTCCGGCGCCCTACCTCTCCCCGGGAAACGCTTTTAGCTCCTGCATCCTTTCCCCTCCACCCAGCTCCCAGTCAAGTCAGGAGAGGCTCCACCACAAGGAGTTAATTGAAAGCACCAGGAAGGAGCGTGTCTCCAAAGTCCTAGTGCAGCAGGTTCGTTGACGCCGATGTGAGCCTCTAAGAGCCTATGGCTGGTGCTACTGGCCCGGCCCAGCCCCTGCACAGCTCTGGAGCAGGGCATTGGAATGCTCTTCCCTGCCATGCCACCAGTCCAGAGAGCTGAGATCCAGACCCCATCCAGCCCAGGACATCTTCCCTGGGCCCGGCCACTGGAGCACAATCTCATGCCCTCCATGAGCCATCCCTCACCCCGTCTACATCTGGGAGCTCAACAGGTCGGGGCAGCACCGCCAGGGCCCAGACGGGGCTAGCTCGGGCCCCCAGGTGAGGGCAGCTCTTGTGGGGAGGGAGACGGGTGCTGCGTAGGCAGAGGGAGCAGCCGTTCTGGGCTGGGCTGGGGCCTGCTCCCTCCCGGCTGGAAGCTGTGTTATTGAGGCAGGGATGGATTTGGCCTGGGACTATTGGCCTCAGCGCCAAGGCTCTTCAGAGGGACCCCAGAGCCAGAATCCCGGTGGAGGGGGAGCAGGAGGGTGGCCCTCAGCCTAGACAGGGTGAAGGGCCACAGGCAGGACTGGCACCGGGGGCCGCTGCCCTGGCACAAACCCTGAGCAGCTTAGTCTGTCTGCGGTAGGGCTTCGCACTACAGCAGCTGCTGGGGCAGGTCCCCGGGGTAGATGATCAGGCCCAAGGATGGGTGAAAGCAGGACCCAGCGCTGCAGCCCTTGGGGTGACTGGCTGGTGCGCTGAGCCCCTCTGACACTGCTCCTAAGCCCAGATGTCTGCCCCTAACCTGAGGCCAGGATCGCGGCCCATGGTGCCCAGGGACATGGTATCCCAGAGTGCTCTGTGTTCGGGCCCCACAGCCCAAGGTCACCACTGTGACGAGCTGCACCCTTTGGGGAGTCACCTGATGTGCCTGGAAATCACTGAGTTCCCCCACTTTCTGCCAGCCTAGGCGCCCTATTACCTGATCTTCCTGGGTCAGGCTCACTAGCCTCTCCCAGCCAAGCACATAGGCAGGGCCACGCCCAGCTGCACAGACAGAGACCAGCTTTAGGGCTTATTACAGCACCCAGGGACTCCCCCTTTAAGGGGTGCAGACCCAAAGGTTTTATGAAAGTTGCCCCCTCCCTCAGTGTGGAGAGAGATGTGCACGGCTCCCTGCCCCTGCCCAGATATTAATTGCACAAACTGGCTTATAGCATAAACAAGAAAAGTGTATTAACTAAAAGAAGGTAGATTTTAAGTGGTAACAAGCAGAATCACTTCAGTAAATAAACAAAACAGGCTTGCTATCCTTAGTACACTACAGAAATTGGTTACAACTAATATTTCTCACCCTAAATATTGTTCCAGGCAGATTCTTTCACAGGCCAGAAAGATCTTTCCAGCCTGGATCAGCAGCTGTTTCCTCCCTCAGTCCAGTCTTTTGTTCTCAGGTGTTTTCCAGTGTCTCTTTGTGCTGGAGTCAGGGGAGGAAAAACTGAAGACCCTGATTGCTTTTCTTCCCCGCCTTAAATAGAGTTGACAAAGTGGGAACTCTTTGTTTGGTTCCCCCCACCTCACAGTGGAAAAGTTTGGTATTCCAAGATGGAGTCCAGTATCAGGTGACCAGACCACCTGACCCTATAGCATCACAGAGTCCCTGAGCCCAGGCAAGTCCACAGGAAGGCTAGACCTTTTCACCAGCTATTGTCCTTGTTGATGGGCCATCAGCACTGGCTGGCTTCTCCATTGTTATACCTGAAGTGTTAGCAGGGAGTGTCACCCAAGGTAGCAAAGTTTGAAATACAGATAAATAATTAATATTCTTAACTTCAGGTGCGAGGCTGTTATATGCATACAAATAGGATAACCATATTCAGTAAAACATAATCTTTCCAATGAAACCTTTGTGACAAAGTGGGACTGTTCTTAATGGTTCCTCTGAATACTGTGTGGGTGCCTCAGTTTCCCCTATGCATTTCTTAAGTCTCCAGTGTGCATAAATGGCCGACACTCTGTATCCTGGCAACAAATGGCCAGGGCCCTTCCCCCCTGCAAGGGAATAGCTAAAGGTGAACAAAGAGATCAGGTGACCTCCTGGCCCGGGAAAGAGACAAAGGCCAGAAAGGAGGGGCTGGAGGGGGTTTCAGTTTGGGTCTGGCTGGGGACGAGTAGTGAGTGCAGATGGGTTTGTCTGGCTCGCTGGGCCCCAGAATGGACCTGGCTGAGGAGTCCCGTTCTCTGTACCTACAAGCTCTGTTTTAGACCGTGTTCCTGTCATCGAATAAACCTCTGTTTTACTGGCTGGCTAAGAGTCACGTCTGACTGCAAAGTGGGGGTGCAGGACCCTCTGGCTTCCCCAGGACCCCACCTGGGGAGACTCGCTGTGGGAAGCACACGGAGGGGCATATGCTGAAAGCTCCAAGGTCAGACACAGGATGGTGAAGCCGTGTGAGCTTCTTGCCCTGAAGACAGTCTGCTCCAAGGGAGAGGAGGCTCCCCAAAGTCCTGACTGGCTTTGTGGGGAGCAGTTCCAGAGCATCGCCCGGGGACTCCGTGACAACCTTACATGAGTTATCTTGCTGCAGTCCATTGGGGGGAGTGGCTCCTCCCCCTCTGGGTCTGTGGGCGGCCAATCCGCCCCACTACGTCTCCGGGGGCCGCCTGACATGGGGAATAAGCGGGGTGACGGGAGACGTGAGCTCGGGCCTGTGATCAGGGCTGAACAACAAACAGTTACGGAGCCCCAGCCCCTGGTCGGGGTGGGGCAGCAAAGAGTCTCTGGCTCAGGCCTGCACTCAGGCTAGGCAGCAAACAGTCGGGCCTCCTAGCTCTGGTGGGGGGCCGACAAGCTCAGGCGTCTTGCCTAAGGGAGGGGGAGGCTGCCACCCATGGCTTGGGGTGGCGGGGGGACGCAGGCGCACCCACTCCACTGTGTCCCGGCCCAGGGCCCTAGCAGTGGCAGAGCAGTCTGCCTCTGGGTCAGCAGGGATCCTGACCGCAACGTGCTGACTCACTCGCTGGCAGCGTTGCAGCCAGACAAGGGTTGGCTACCCCTGGGCCACTTCCCAGGTCCCCCTCAGGGTGTACCTGGCTCTGGAGAGGGTCGTCCTTGTCGTTGGGGAAGAAGGCCTCTGTCAGCGCTTGCAGCTCCTCCCTGCTTGGGTCTGTAAATGGCTCTGGCCAGTCCTCGGCTCCCTCGGGGTCTGCAGCAGCCTCCAAGCTCGGAGCTCACAGGAGGCGTCTGGCTCCTCCGGCGCCTGCCTCCCAGCTGAGTTCTCCAGCCCGCCTTTTGTACTTCCGCTCTCCTGTATGTGCCAGCTACAGGGGCTTGCTGCCCACCAAAGGCCTGGCAAGGAGGGGACGCTCTGGATGGGGTAGTCCAGAGCACTCAGCGGCAGCCTAACTCTGCTCCCATGGCGGGCGGGAGGGAAGGCACCGTTCTGTTGACCTGAGTGGGAGCAGAAGGAGGCCAGTGCTGAGCACATCTGCATAGGCCACCCACTGTCTGAGAAATGCCACGAGCCCCCCAGGACAAGTGGCCTGTACCCGTAGTGCTGGGCTGCTCGCCAGCCCTGGAGACTGGAATTCCAGGTACCCGGTCCAGACCACACCCCCCACCGACATGCCTTATGCGAAGGTGCAAATCCTGGAACAGCCCCAGCTGAAAGCACAATGCTGCTTAATCATGGGAATAAGGGGCAGCCTTGTAATGTACAATCAAAGGGGAAGCACATTCCCCTAAACTATATATGCTGCACCCCTTCTGCGGGGCAGTAACTCGTAGCACACCCTCTGGCGTACCCCTGCTATTGTTTGTAGCTGGGGGCGTTAGCCTCTTAGAAGAAATGTGGAGTCATATTGGTTTCTTGTCTTCAAAATCTGCCTCCTAGTGATTGCATGTGATTGTGCTTTCAGGGGACAACACAGGCGAAAGGACAGCACAAATCAAGAGGTTCTTTTGGGTGAGGTTACCATATAAGTTGGGAAGACAGGGAAAAAATGCTTCCATGCAGGGGCAGTGAGTGACAGTAACTGTGACACTGGGAGAGTTTAACTGTGTCTGTCTATTGTGGGAAGCAGGTAACAGGGCAGGACAGCGAGGGCACAGGAGACCAATTCACTCCCAAGAGTCTCCTCAGCATTGGCACCAGTGCTGGGGGGAGGCTGTAGCTTAGTAACTCGGGGAGAAATGCAGAGAGGAGCCCAAGGTGGATGTAACCTCTCCCCGACCTCCTCTCTCTCCATCCCCCTTTCTGGCCCTGAAACCATCCAAGACTTGACAAGCCATTGGCTGCCTTCACCTACCCACTGCACAAGAAGGGGGTTGAATTCAGGGAGCGGCTCCAGGCCCTGGCCTTCATTGGGAGGGACAGTTCAGTGCAGGTAGCCTTCAGGGCTTTTGCAGCAATGGCGCCTCCTGCAGACGGATGGTGAAATTGACCAGTGGGGAGATGATGATGTAAGTTACAAGTCTGAGCTGCCTCCCTGGAATGGCTGTGGGCACTGCATGTACCCCTAGCGTGGCACTCAGGGGCCCTGTTCCTTTACCTGCTGTCTGTGCAGCCCCTGCTCATGCAGAGCTCTCCTGTGTGGCTGGGCGCAAGGAAATCGGCCCTAACGGACACTGGAGACAATTGAGCTCAGTTGCTGCAGCCCTGTTTCTGCGGAATTCGCGCTACTTTGTCTCTGCCAGGCTCTTTTCTCCCCCACGACCACCCTTGTCCTTTCCCAGCCGTACGGGCCGTGCAGCTCCGTTCGCAGCACTGGCTGTGGTATCCTCCTGGAGTTGGGACTCACTCTGCCCCATCTGCTACCATGTGCGCTGCAGGGGCAGGGCTGACTAAGTCTAGCACCCCACGGCTCACCCCTTTCAGACCCCCGATTAGCTGTTAGCACCGTAGAGCCAGAGTGCTAGCCCCGTTCCCACTAATCACTGGTGACAGGGCACAGTGTCCAGTTCAGAAGCCGACTCCTTTAGCCCCCAAAGCCTTGGGGGAAGGCTGTGGTTCCGAGCGGTCCCATCCCTCATGCTCCTCAGGACAGAGTAGTAACCCCCCTTCTGAGGGCCCTGTTCTGCAGCCCTTATGTTGGGCAGGCCGTGCGCCTGCAGCAGGAGACTTTGCTTGGCAGTGCGCCCCAGCGTAAGGGTTACAGACCTGGGGCCGCACTACTTGGAAGGTGGAGTCTTATGAGCAATGGGGTGTCCCAGCACTGACTCTCTCCCAGGACCCTGTTTCCTTCCTGGTCCTTTACACTCAGCCCTTCCACCTCCCGCTGACCCCCATTTCAGGTACGATCCCCCAAAGAGCACAAGGGTCAGATTTTTCTCTGAGCTGACAGCGTCTCCCATCCCACCACCCCCTTCAGCCCTAACAACAAAGTCACTTGCTTTAAGATTCCAAGGCAAAGTTTCTCTCCGGGGAGAGCTGGGTTGCGGGACCCAGGGGAGTAGGACAAATAGCCTTCATCGGTGGCCTCTTCAAAGGCAGTGGGCCAATGGCACTGGGACTGACCCAGAGCGGGGCTCATTCCACCCCTCCCTGCCATACCCCAAAGTTCCACCCGGCGATTCTTCTGGTGCCCAGCCCTGCAACTCTTAGCTGAATTGTCCCATGCTTCACCCTGTTCGTCCAGGGGCTCCTCCACCTTCCACTACAGCCCTGCTTTACCCTGGGACAATGCCCAGCCTGGGGTGTAGTCTGTCTGCATGATCCCCACCAGGCACTGGCAGGAGCACTGCTTTACATTAAGGTTCTTTTGGTGATGGGCTAACCTTAGCCCGTCCTGCATTTCCAGTGTGAACAGCTGTAGATGGAAACCCAGACAGTAGAGTGTCACTGACTCACAGATCGTGCCCACTCTTGGCCCCGTGCGGTCCGTGGGGGGTGCCCCTTTTAGTGAGACAGCCCTTCTCAGGGGTTCACTCTCTCTCGGGGTCAGGCCCCTCCACCTCCTGGATCCGCACCTCTCTGAGCCTTAGCACGTCTGTCTCTGCCGTGGGCCCCCTCAGGGAGTCCACTCGCTCTGGACCCCCGGGGCCTCCACCCCCGAAGGGGTTGATGCAACCCTGTTCCCTAGACCAGAGTGACTCTCAGCCAGCATGAAACAGGAGGGTTTATTGAGAGTTGAACACAGCACAGGAAACTCTCTGACCCTCAGGCCTGGCCTCCCTTACCACAGCACATCCCAGTCTCCCTGCATCCAGGTGGGCTCTGCCTGCTTCCCCTCTCCAGCCCAGAGCCCCCCTGCTCGCAGCTGGGCATCTGAGATCCCCGGCCCCAGGCCCCGCCTCTGCCCATTGTCTTCTCTCCAGGTAAACAGGGTCGTAAACCGGGGCCTCCTCTCCTGCTTCTGTCCTCTGGCTGGAACCGGCTGGTTAGGTCACTGGGTCCTCACTCTGCAGCCCATTGTCCTCCCACTGGCCAGAACCGGCTGCGTCTCCTCAGCTGGGCCTCTGGGTCACCAGGTCGCCAGGTCACCGGTCACTGGGGTATGCATCCTCCCGGCCATCGGCTGGGTCCCCACGTCCTCTCTCCGGTCCTCTGCAAAACACACTCCCTCTCCCCTCACCTCGTTAAACCAGTAACACCCAGGGAAACTGAGTCCCACCCCCTCCGCATGCAAACCATTGAAACTCCACAGAAAACAAGAAAACCCCCCACTTCGTCACATAGAGATGGAGCAGGACTAATCGTGGTCACTTTGTCTAGCCCTCACCCTGTGTCTATACTGTACAAGTGTTGCAAACAGCAGGTGCATTTTCCTGCCCTGATATGATTTTGGAGATGTTAACGCTTGCTACGGCTTTCTCGCTGTATGGGTTGTTGGATCCATTGGAGCGGTCTGTGTTCTGTGTACAGGACAAGATGTGTAGATCTTTTATACCTTGATGTATTACTGTAATTACAATTATTTAATCAATAAAATGAATAAAAGCATTAAAGTACATCAAAAAACATCAGAATGAAACAGAGGATTGCTATGTACAGGGTGGGGGATTGCATGTGAGTGATGTTCGTCCATCGTTATCGATGAAGACCTCAACAACTCATGCTTTCGATGACCGGGCTCTGTGCGTCCGAAGATGACTGATCAGTCCGATTCGGGCGTGGAACGTCCTGTCACACCTCGGGCAGACATGTAATGGCACTGTCGATGATGTACAAGCAGCTCTGGACTTGCACAGCTCACGCTTTTTTTCAGCCTCAGCAATACGCCTCACCTCAGAGGTATTACTGCCTGTGTGAATGAGGCTGCGCCATGCTGGACGGTTCAGTGCGAAGGTTTCCCATGTGGCGGTGTTGATCTCGAAGGACTTCAAAGAGGTCTTCAGCGTGTCCTTGAACCGCTTCTTTTGTCCTCCATGGGAGCGCTTTCCCTGAGTGAGTTCTCCGTAGAAGAGCTGTTTAGGAATGCGTTCATCTGACATTCTCACGACATGTCCGGCCCACCTGGTCTGGGCTCTCATCAGCAATGTGTGAACTGACGGCAGACTGGCTCTAGTAAGGACATCAGTATCGGGCACTTTGTCCTGCCATCTGATTTTTAGAAGCTTTCGCAGACAGGAAATGTGGAAGTGATTGAGCCTTCGCGCATGACTCCGATAGACAGTCCACGTCTCGCAGGCGTACAGCAGAGTTGGAAGCACCACTGCTCGGTAGACCTTCAGCTTCGTTGGTAGGCTGATCCCTCGACGTTCCCAAACGTTGGAGCGCAATCGGCCAAATGCAGAGCTGGCTTTAGCAATTCTGCAGTTTACTTCATCATCGATTGACACTGCTCGGGAAAGGGTACTGCTCAGGTACATGAAGTGGTCCACTGTCTGAAGTCTCTGTCCATTTACAGTGATGGACGGTTCTGAGTACGGAGCGTGGGGAGCTGGCTGGTGCATGACCTCAGTCTTCTTGATGTTAATGGTGAGACCGAAGTTGTTGCATGCAGTTGAAAACT
Source organism: Emys orbicularis (assembly GCF_028017835.1). Lineage (NCBI taxonomy): Eukaryota > Metazoa > Chordata > Testudines > Emydidae > Emys > Emys orbicularis. Next base: position 130,683,544 of record NC_088686.1, on the reverse strand, counting down.
TGTCCATATTGGCTTGCATTTCTGGCTCTGTACTAGCATTCAGAGCACAATCATCGGCAAAGAGAAAGTCTCGAAGTACAGTTTCCTTCACCTTGGTGATGGCATGCAGTCGCCTCAGATTGAATAGTTTCCCATCAGTTCTATACTTCATGCCTACTCCTTCAGAGCAGTGTTGAAAGGCATCAGTCAGAGTGGCAGAGAATATCATGCTGAACAAAGTGGGTGCTAAAACACACCCTTGCTTGACGCCGTTGGTGACTGGGAAGGCCTCAGATGTTTCACCGTCATCCAGGACACGAGCCATCATACTGTGATGAAATTGACGTACCATTCGTATAAATCTGTCTGGACAGCCAAATTTCGACATGATCCTCCACAGGCCCTGGCGACTGACAGAGTCAAATGCTTTCGTGAGGTCCACAAAAGTTGTGTAGAGTTCACGATTCTGCTCTTGACATTTCTCCTGTAGCTGACGCACAGCGAAGATCATATCAATAGTCCCACGTCCCTTGCAGAAGCCACACTGTGATTCTGGCAGTAAGCCCTTCTCCAGGTGAGTGATCAATCAGTTCAACAGAACCCGTGCAAGAACTTTCCCCGCTGTAGAAAGCAGCGAGATTCCACGGTGATTGTCGCATACCTGGCGATTGCCCTTCCTCTTATAGAGGTGCAAGATGGACACGTCTCTAAATTCTTGTGGAATGGTTCCCTGCTTCCAGAAGGACTGAAACAGCTCAGTGAGTTTCCGCAGCAGCATGGGTCCACCGACTTTGTACACCTCTGCTGGTATGGCATCTGACCCTGGGGCTTTGCCACTTGACAGCTGATTGATAGCTTTCTTCACTTCGTCCTCTTCTGGTGAAGCATCCATGGAGTCATTGACTGCAACCTGGGGCATCTTGTCAATGGCCTCGTCATTGATGACTGAGGGGCGATTGAGAATTGCTTCAAAGTGTTCAGCACATCTCTGGAGAATCTGCGTCTTCTCTGTAAGGAGCACAGTACCATCAGAGTTCAGGAGGGGAAAGCTCCCAGAAGACTGTGGACCACAGAGTGTGTTGAGGGCTTCATAAAACTGCTTATAGTCGTTCCTGTCCGCATATGCCTGTATTTCATCTGCTTTGACGCTCAGCCACAAGTCCCGCATTTTGCGCAGTCGGTTCTGTACTGTTCTGCGAGCGTTGATAAAGGCAGTCTTCTTTGCCACTGAGGATGGATCATTTTGATATGCACGATGCAGGCGGTGCTTCTCAGCAAGTAAGGCCTGGATTTCTGCATCATTTTCGTCAAACCAGTCTTGTTGCCTGCATGTGGAGGGCTCCAATAGCTTCGATGCAGCTGTATGGACAGTGTTGCGGAATCGCTCCCAGTCTTTCTCAGCGTCATCCTCAATATGAAGATCAGCAAGCTCATTCTCTAGGTCTTCCGCTAGATTTTCAGTGATGCGGCTGTTCTTCAGCTTCGACACGTTGATCCTTTTGAGAGCCTTACAGCCTTGTGGTTGTCTCTTCAGCATGATACGGAGCTTTATTCTGGATACTATGAGCCTATGATCCATCCAACAGTCAGCGCCACACATCGTTTTTGTAACCCTGACATCTTGTCTGTCCCTTCTCCTGATGATGACATAATCGATCAAATGCCAGTGGTTGGAATGGGGATACATCCACGAAGTCCTGTTACGGGTAGGAAGGCGGAAGACCGTATTGCTGATCAGAAGGTCATGTGCTGCACAAGTTTTCAGCAGTAACAGGCCATTGCTGTTACACTTTCCCACTCCATTTTTCCCGATGACTCCTTCCCAGGCTGCGGCATTGCATCCAACTCGTGCGTTAAAATCGTCAAGCAGAATCAGCTTGTCTGTGCGGTGCACTGACGATAGCAGAGTATCTAGTTCTTCGTAGAATTTATCCTTCCCATCCTCTGGGTTGGTCATTGTAGGAGCATATGCGCTGATCAAAGTAGCTTGTTTTCCTTTTTGAAGCGGAAGCTGCATTGTCATGAGCCGGTCATTCATACCCTTGGGGGAACTGGCAAGTTTCCAAACAAGATGATTCTTGATGGCGAAGCCAACTCCAGACTCGCGACGCTCATCACTGCTGCGGCCACTCCAGAAGAATGTATAGCCACCGCCTGACTCGGACAGCTGTCCTTCATTAGCAAGGCGAGTTTCGCTAAGGGCTGCAATGTCAATGTTGTAGCGTGCGAGCTCTCTAGCGACAAGTGCTGTTCTTCTCTCCGGTCTGTCTGCCGTGATGTTGTCCAGTAACGTGCGCACATTCCATGTGCCAATAGCGATCGGTGTCACTCTAAGTTTTGTTTTTGTTCGACCGCTTTTGTGGGATCCCCGCCAGCCGCGGTGTGCTGGCCAGGGTAAGGTGAAGCACAGGGCCGGCTTTAGGCCGATTCCACCGATTCCCCTGAATTGGGCCCCGCCCCTAAGAGGGCCCCGCGCAGATCGGGCAGCGTCCCTGCCTGAAGCAAAGCTCTGTGGCTCTCCGGGAAGCAGCAGCTGTTGCTGCTAGGCAACCAGAGACGCTGGCCGGCAGGGGGCTGAAGCAGAGGCAGCAGCGGCTGTTGCAGGTCAGGAGGGGGAGCGGGGGAGAAGGCACATGTGCTTTGCAGCCTTCCCCTCCCCTCCCCCCAGCACTCACCTGGAGGAGACACCGAGGGGGCTTCCGGTCCGGTGGGAGACAGGAATCTCTGCAGTGGACCTCACTCACCTTAGCAGCTGCTGGGGCTTCGGTCGGTGAGTGTTTGACCCCGTGATTCCCCATAGGTTTGTAATATTGGGTTGGTTTTGTGGTTTTCGGTGGTGTTGCTGTTTGAGGGTGAGTTTGTGCCTGCCTGTGTCTGTTTCAAAACTAAACTCGGGATCATGTAACCCAGGAAGAAAGCCCCGAGCCAGTACTTAGTGCTGTGAATTCCAGGTGAGAGAGAGAGGGAGGTTTGGAGGAGGAAATCAAATACATCCAGAGGGGAGAATGCAAAAGGTCTACAACACGGCAGGCTGAGACTTTTATCTCTCCCCCCTCCGCCGAGAGAGGGAAACTGAGGCACGGAGTGATCTGATTCCCCTCCCCAAATTATTTTGCAAAGGAGGGGGACGGGGGCTCCTATCCAAACCAGTTCCCTTCCCATCAACTCTGCTTCCCCTGCTGCAAGACCACTGTAGGAGCTGAATATTTCCATTACTCTGGCTTCTTCATTTGCCCTGCAACAATAAAATAGACCGGTTTTGGGGGGGAGGAATACCCCCCCCCAAAGCTGTGTGGACATTAAGTTTTTTTTGGGGGGGCCACGATAATATTCCGGATCGATCAAACACCCAGCTCAGCTTTCTAGCCATCCAGCAGCTCTAGGGCAGGGAAGGAAGGTGCTCTTGGTGCAGAGTGGTCGCAAAACAGGGGTGAATTTAGCGAGGGGGGGGTCCGGTTGAAATCCCACCCGATGCAGGCACACAGAATCGCTGGTGGCGCTAGGAGAGGCCAGGAGTGGAAGCAGGTGGCCCGGGGGTGGGGGGACATTTGCCCTCAGTCCTGGGCTCTGGGATGGACTAGGCTGGGTGGGTGGTGGGTTCAGTCTAGTCTTCCAGCCTGTTGCTCTTGCTGGGGTTTGTGGTTTTCATCTGGCTCCACCAGAAAGATCAAATAAGCCCAGTAGAAAAGGGGGGTGAGAGAGGCGGGAAGGGGTTTGTAAGGGGTTAAAGTGACCCATCAACGAAAGAGTAAAACCAGAGTTTGACTGGGTTTCCCCCCAGCCACCACTCCTGCAAACACTGGGCAAGGGGCAGCCCCATCCCCCACCGAGGCTATGGTGAGGGGCAGCAGGGGAGGAAGGAAGCCACATGTGATGGCAGTCCCCTCCCCCCCAGCACCCACCACCCCCTCTCCGGCCCCCAAACTCTGTCCCAGAGCCTGCATCCACCCCTCCGCACTCCCTCCCAGAGCCTGCACCCCTCCACCCATCCTGCACCCCACACCATGCCCCAGCCCGGACCCTGCACCCAAACTCTGTCCCACTCAGCCCTGGGCAAAGCTCTCCTTGGCTGGCTCTCAGCCCCTCTCCAAGGGTTGCAGCTGTCTGGAAGTGCCTGCCTTCCACACCTTCCTCATTCACACCTCATTCATTCAGGTCAATTGATTACAAAGTGGGGGGAAGATCTTATTCTACTTCTAGCAAAAAGACATTTTTCTTTTACCTTAATTATACTACCTTAGGGGCCAGCTATAACATTACCAAGGTTCAATACAAAGTCATATAAAAGTTATACAAAAATGCATAATGCAGCGATTTATCTACAACTGCACTGATTGACTGCTGTGTGCAGTAATATAGTGACCCCTGGGTCTTTGAATGAGGCTTTATACTTTGGGGGGGGCGAGCGGGTGGGCAAGCGGCGGGTGGGTAAAGAGGCAAGCAGTGAGCCAGCAGGGGTTCTAGGGGCGGGCATGGGGGTTTCTGGCAGGGGAGGGAGAAGGTGAAAGGAGGCAAGTGGTGGGTGGGGGACTGACTAGGAGGGATGCAGCAAGCCAGCGGGGGGCTAGGGGGTGAAGAGGGGTGTGATGGTGGGGCCGAGCGGGGAGGGGTCAGGTCCTATTTTACTGCTGTGATCTGGTCACCCTATGTGTGCCTTTTCTTCCCCCCCCCCCCCCCCCCACGCCAACCTTCCTTTTCGGCCCACAGCTGTTTCGGCGGGGCGGCGCTGGGGAAGCAGGATTTGTTTCCGCGGGCCAGGAGGCGCTGGGAGGTGGGGGGGAGGAGGGCACAATTTTATATTAATAAGGAAATATTTTATAAATTTTAATAAAATAAACATTATTGAAGAAAATCAGTTGTACAACTATCAAAATATAAATTATTTTCCTAATATGAAAGTGAAAATCAGCTAATTAATATATGATGCAATGTATGTAATATATAATTTTATTATTATTTATATAGTCATGGAAAATAAATAATACATGGAAGAAATGAAAGGGTTCTTTTTAAGTGGCTTTTTTTTTAGTCATCCCTGCTGGGGCCCCGTCGAAACTGTTCAAATTGGGCCCCGCACTTCCTAAAGCCGGCCCTGGTGAAGCAGGCAATGTTTAGGGCACCTTTTCTAGCCCCCTCCTCATTCTACAGAGGTGAGCAGTGCAATCCTGAATAGGGCTGCTCAGTCGCTCAAGAAGATGCCGAGCTCCACTGCTGCTTCGGTCAGTGAGGAACGACCATTATGCCTGAGCCGCCTATGTGCAGGTCCGCGGCTCCAGCTCCCAGTGTATGCACACCTGCTGCTTCGTCGCTCGCCCATCGCCACAGGACTTGATATGATGTAATATGATATGATATGATGTCGAGACTTGCGCGTGAATTGGATTAAAGTGAGGGAGAGTTGCGCGACGTCAGCCTCACTCTGTCTTCCCAGTTCCTATCTGTATCCAGTGGCAGGACAGAAGTCGAGACGGCTGGAGATAGGGCAGGGTGCAGTGGATGACCAGGACGCCTACATGTCTTGTCGTGCTCTTAAGCGTTCCACAACGCTTGCTGTCATCGCCTTCCTGACCATTGAACCAGGTTGAACCAGGTTGCCTCAGTCAGCCGGATCCAGCCTTCACATGCAGTGGGTAGACAGGCCCTAACTCACCGAGAGTCTCATACTCATCAGCTACCCTCACCTGGTTTAGCCCGCCAGTCGAGACGGTCTCCGGGGTGTGGCCGCTGTCGCATCCTGACAGCTCCTTGTGTTGTACTCAAAGTACTATACAGGATCTTTTCAGGGGGATTAAGGCAAAACGCCACATACTCAAAGTACTATACAGGATCTTTTCAGGGGGATTAAGGCAAAACGCCACATTTATTAGTAATACCGGTATTAATTAATACTCTACAATATGCATATGAGATATATATCACAGTCATGCATTCACACACACACACACATACAAACACACTCCGTCTTGCTGTTGTTACCAACTAGTTGCTCCCCTTAACTGCACTGGCCAGGTGAGTTAGATGGGGGAGGGGTGGAGCCGGGCTTCTGCCAATCCGGATCGATGCTCCGATGGTGACAAGACGAGACCCGGGGTCCTCCTGCAAGACACCTCATATTTATAGCAGCTTCCCTCTTATGCAAATCTAGACCAGATTCAAAATCTGGGTCTGTGTCCATTGGTCTGTGTCCGTTGGTCTTTGTGCTGCTTTTCTCTGGGTGTTGTCCCAATGCTGCTCAAAGAGGGTGTTTTCTAAAGAAGGTGCTTGCTTCTAATCCCTGAGGCCGTCAATATGTCTGCTCTTCTTTGTGGGGCCCACTTGACAAGTTGTATTGTCCTTTGCTCTGGCTCTCATTCCCTCTGCAACTGTTGTAGCTGTCTGGAGGTGGGTGTCTTCCAAGCCTCACTCATTCACACCTCGTTCAGTCAATAGGGCAATTGATTACAGAGTGGAGGGAAGATCTTATTCTACTTCTAGAAAAAAGGCTTTTACTTTAACTATACTATCCTTAGGGGCTATAACATTTGATACAAAGTTTTCTACCAATTTTCTATATAGGGATCTAATACAAAGTTGTATGAAAATAGAGAGGCACAATGCCAAGTCATATGAAATACAAAATAACATCATGCAAGATGCAATGTCATAAAGATACTTAATACAATCCGAAGAAGTGGGTTGTAGCCCACGAAAGCTTATGCTCTAATAAATTTGTTAGTCTCTAAGGTGCCACAAGTACTCCTGTTATTTTTGCGGATACAGACTAACACGGCTGCTACTCTGAAACCTGTCATAAAGAAAGATACTTAATACAGAATAACACAATGCAACATCATAAAGATTTATAGAGATAGTTAATACAGAGATTTCTCTACATTGTCCCCCTTTTGACCTCTCAAGAACAATTCTTGAGTGGTCACCATTTAAAATCTCTGTTTCAAAGCTATGTATTGGGTCATGATTTCAGAATGTGGATTTAATTTGGAATACATCTGCTTTATCCAGCAGCACATGCAGAGCATTAGAACTAACATAACAGTTAGGATTATTAATAGAACAATGATGGGATGGAAAGCTATGTTTAGGACTGCTGACCAGGTGGGTGACCATCCTTTAAACACATCGTACCAGTGGTGGATACTTAATTGTTTTGCCTGTTCAGCCACCCTGAGTATTTCTCCTCCCTCATGGAGGATAGCCAAACTTCTTGTTTGGATTTTCTCTCGAGTGGATTTTGTTAGTTCACTAATTTGTTTGTTATTGTATATCCATCCATATAGGCCTGCCCAATTAATGCCTAGGGAGAAATCAGGGTCAAGGTTTTCCAGGTCCAAGGTCCCCATATCTATTTCTTTTTCTTTGTATGTTGGGAAATAGAATACTAGTTTAGGGGTATGTAGTATGGAGACATTACACATACATTTCTGCACCGGGGGACCTGAATGAAATTTGTTTTGCCATATTACAGGTTCCAGACCTACAACACAGACACAATTCTTTCCATTAAAATATACTTTGGTGGTGGAATTATCCATTTCATCCCAGAAACATGTAACTAATTCTCTGTTTTGGAGGGAGCATGGCTCCTCCAGGACAGGGAGTGTGTGGCACACCCATTGTTGTGGGGACCACTCCTCACACCCTCTATGGTCTACTATATCCCCTTTAACATTCATGTAAGTTCCAGCTAGCCGGGGAACCCAGATATGTTGTCCTTGGATTACTGGCAGTGCTGAGAATGGCCAAAGTACTGTAGTTACCTGTGCATCTCGGGCTCTTAGCACTTGGACTGATATACTTCCGCTCAGTTGTTGTACATTAAGGGAAGAATGTAATGGTTTGTACCATCCAGCAATATATGGTGTAAATAGATTACTTTGATGGCGTGTCAATAAAGGGGCTAGGACCATCATATCTTTGGCCCGTACCCAGTCCATTTCCCTCTCCATCAACATTATGGAAAGGATTTGTTGTTCTGAGCACCACAGAGCCATGGCAGTTTTATCTGCGATCTCTCTCATGGTAGCATATTCTGCCCAGAAAGTATGATTTATATGCTGCCATGTATACCATTGTAGATCTACAGTATCTATATCTGTTTGCACTAACTGAGCAATTTGGTGTTCCTGCCCCTTAGTTATCGAGTAGTGCAGGGTTTCCATGGCACTAACTTTATTTCGTAGTGCTTCAAGGTCTATGGAGTTTAGGGCACTAGTTCCTGTTCCTATTCCCCCCAGTATGGTATCAGCTATACTTCTAGTCCTTCTTCTAGGAGTATGTTCTCGTAATAATGCCCGGTACCATGCATCAAATATGGGGGAACTGTATGGGGCACACTCGGGCTTCACCTCAGCCAAGTTGCTCTTATTCCAGCTCATGGTGACATGTAGGGTATAAATCATGGGGGCCACTTGCACCCGAATACAGGGTTGTCTTCGGAGCAAGTGGGGGAAGTTCACAGTTTCTGGATCTGGACCATTTATAATGAGAAAGGTTACATTTCCAACAGGAAGAGTCTCATTTACCCAGATCATTATTGTTCTTGTTTCTGTTGGCTCTGGTTTAAAAGGGGGGATGGTTAGAGTTCCAGGGTGGCCAGGTTTACAGGAGGGGTTGGAGCCCCACCTAGAGTCCCCTGGGGCTGACACAGCATAGGTGCATCCATAATCACCAGGAGTCATGTTTACCCAGACTTGGACTGATATGAGTGCGAAGATCCCCTGCAGCGTGTTGTTGGTCACTGGTATTTCCTGTGGTGTGTCCCAACTGGTCCAGTTATACCATTGAATTCCCCATTGTGGGTCCGGTTGTTGTTCTGTTTCCAATGCGTGAATTATCATCAAAGTTACTGGAATCCAAATGCTCCATGCCTTGAGCGCCATCTGCTGGTTTGGGTTCGTTAGTGGTGTTGGTATCTGTAGCTTAAGAAAACAATTTTAGTTGCGAGATATGAGCCCATTTTAGCTTGCCCTGTTTATCTATCCGGTACACCAAAGGGCTGAGCCGGTCCACAATAGAATATGGACCTATCCATTTAGATTCCAAATTGTGCTCCCTTCTACCCAATTTTAAATACATAACCAGATCTCCGGGCTCCCAGAGCTGGGAGTTACCAGCTTTTTGCTTATGGAGTCTGTTATTCATTTTATCAATGGCCTCATTGATCCGGTATTGCAAGGTTAATTTGTCCTCCTGTAATTGTTTGAGCCACTGAAAATAATCATGTTGTGGTGTTACCACATCTATTTCCCCTGATCCTAAACCCATCTGTGTGGGATCAATCATCAGTTTCATCGGCTGTCCAAATAAAATTTGAAATGGCTGGATTTTTGTTTTTAGCCGGTTGCTACTGCGGATGGCAGCCAGAATTAGAGGCAGCTTCTCTGGCCAATTTTTCCCAGTATTACTTACCACCTTCCTTAGTGCTTCTTTAATGGTGCGGTTCATGCGCTCTACTTGCCCTGATGATTGAGGGCGATAGGGGATGTGAAATTTTTGTTTAATACCCAAGGCTTGTAATAAGCTAGTAAACATTTCCCCTACAAATGCTCCTCCATTGTCTGAATCTATTATCTCCGGAGTTCCATAACGACAGACCACCTCAGTAAATAATTTTTTTGCAGCTTCTGTGGTGGTGTTTCTTCTAGTGGGGAATGCCTCTACCCACCCAGAGAAAGCATCTATGATTACCAGTAGGTACTGGAATCCCTCTTTGCTCCGTGGCAATTTGTCTATGTAGTCAATTTGTATTCTATGCCAGGGACCTACTCGTCTCTGGTGCATAAGGGGCTGGTAATGTGGTGGCCGGGCTTTATCCTGAGCACACCTGATGCAATTTTGAACCCAAGTTTTAACATCATCTTCCATACCTTTCCACTGGGCTACCTCTTTTAGCCTGCTTAGCGTCCCTTCCACTCCCTCATGCATGAACTGATGTGCAACATTAACCAGTTCCTGTTTTTCTATCTTTCCTGGGGTTCTGTGTGGGGAATGTAAACAGTTATTGTCATCAATAAATTCATCAATTGACTGCGGATCCCCCATTACCTTTCCCTCCTGACTTCTAGTCACTACTGCAGCTATATCATACTGCCGTGCTATACCATCTACTTTATTATTCCAAAGAGCCTCTGGAGTGTTCTGTCTGCTATGTGCCTTTACATGCCTGACCTTTAAACAGCCAGGATGTTGTGTTACCCATTGGTAAATCCATTTCCACTCCTCTACATATGAAATGCTTTTCCCATCTGCTGCCTTCCACCCATTTCTTTCCCAGTCATGCATCCAGTATTGTATTCCCTTGACACAGAAATCACTGTCTGCATAGATAAACACAGGTCTGGGGTTGTTCTGATATTGCTGTAGTACCCGATATATGGCATGGAGTTCAGCATGCTGGGCTGACCCATGATCCAAATAGCCCTGTAGTATTTCCTCTTCTAAGTTAATTGCTGCATATTTAATTTTCCTTATGCCTTTAAGCACCATTGAGCTCCCATCTGTGAACCACACGTGTCCCTCTATCCCAATGGTATCTAGCTCCTCCAAGGGGGGTGCCTGTATCAGGGCTATTCTTTGCTCTAATGTAACCTCGGGGCAGTCATGTTTATTTCCTTTTTCAATCAGAGCGTGAGTCAATAGGTCAGGTCTAGACACGGTCTCGGTGGTGACTCCTCTGTTTATCAGTGTGAGGGTCCACTGAGCCATGCGGGTGTTTGAGACCTTGCCCCCAACCAGTTTCCCAGACAGAATGTACTTTAAAGGGGTGTGGGTACTTTGGATTGTTAGGGGAGCCGTTCCAGTTAGGGGTTCAAAAGACTGGACTGCCCACACCGCTGCCAAACATTCCCTCTCACAGGGATCAAAATTCATTTCTGGCCCCTGTAACTTCCTAGATTCGTAAGCTACCGGGACCAGTTTATCTTCTTCATTCTTTTGGAGGAGAGTAGCTGCTAATGCCAGGTCGTTAGCCGCGAGTCGGATTACAAACGGCTGGGACTCATCTGGGAATCGCAGAGCAGGGGCTGTCAGGGCTTTTTGTTTAAGCACCCTTAGAGCCTCCTCTTGCTCTGACCCCCACTCCCATTTTACCTTTTTCTTAAGCAATTTCCACAAGGGCAGAGTAATCTCAGCATATTTATAAATATGAGGTCTTAGAAAATTAAACCCTCCCAACAGGACCCGTAGGGAATGTTGGTCGGTAGGAGCCGGCATTTCTATCAGGGCTCTTACTTTTCGTTGATCTACCTGCCTCCCTTCCTTTCCTATAACAATGCCTAGATAAGTCACTTGAGACTGGACCAACTGGGCTTTTTCTAAGCTAACTTTAAAACCAGTCTCTTGAATTAGAGCCAAAACATTTTCAGTTAATCGTTGTACCTGTGCCTCAGTTTCCCCAAAAATTAAAATATCATCTACGTAGGAAAACACAAAGGACCGATCTTGTGGGCTAAGGCGATCCAGCATGTCTATGACATGTTTGTGAGCTATAGCTGGGCTATTGTGAAATCCTTGGGGTAGACGCTGGAATGCCCATTGCTGCCCATTGACCGTGAAGGCAAATCTATCCTGTGAGTCTGGGTGCAATGGGATAGCAAAGAAGCAATTAGCCAAATCAATGACTGAGAAATACTTTGAAGTAGCCTGAACCTTTTGAATTACCTGGGTCATATCGGCTACTATAGGGGCCATAGGGATTGTGCCTTTGTTAACACGCCTATAGTCAATAGTTAAACGCCAAGATTTGCCGTCTGCCTTGAGGACTGGCCAGACAGGAGAGTTAAAAGGGGAGTTAGTTTTTCGAATGACCCCCTGCTGTTCTAAGTCCCGGACTGTTTGCTGTAACTGTGTTTCAGCCTCCTTGGGATAGGGGTATTGTTTTTGAGGGGGTACCAAATCCCCAATGATTTTTACACAAGCCTGTATTTTCCCACAGTCCGTTTTCTTTTGAGTCCAGACAGTGGGGAATTTTGAGCGCCACACCTCAGCTTGCTGAGTTATTGTGGTGGTGGCTACTGGTCCCCCTTTGGTTAGAGGGGTCCTCTGTTCCACTTTTCCCTTATGGGGAGGGGGCATGTCCAGTTTCCATAAAGTGCCCCGTGGTAAATCAATCACTATGCAATTTTTAAATAGCCAGTTTGTGCCAAGAATCATATCATTTGTCATGTCTGGGGTCTGGATCAGATCTCCGTGGGTTCTAAACCCTTGCACGGAGAAAGGCACTTCTGCCCACTCCCATCCTGTACTGGGCTTCCCTTGAAAGGACTGCAGTGTGACTTGTTTGATTCTAGTGCCGGCTGGTGGCTGAGTTCTAATTAGCGAGACTGCAGCTCCTGTGTCAATTAAAGCCAATGTAGGAGCACATGTGCCCTGCTGGATATAAATACATGGTCGACCTTCAGGGTCCCATGCAATTTTACTGATGAACCTCCAACGTGGTGCTCCTACATATGGAGGAGGTTCAATATCCAGAGGGTCTCCCTATGCCGTATCTCCTGGGAATGGGAGGGGGTCCGTAAATACAGAAGGAGTAGGGGGAGGGAGAGGAGCTGTCGGTGTTAGTATGCTTGCTACTCTCCCCTCCTTAGAAAGCATCTGAAGTTTAAAAGCTTCTGCCAATAAGTTCTGTGTGGGTGCCCCGTCCCACTTGTCTCTATCTGCCCCGTATTGCATTAACACCTTCCAGGCCATGCGGCGAGCGTCTCTTTCAGTTAACTCTTCCTTGCCTGGAGCTGGGGTGTTTGTTTTAATTTTCTGGAGGTCTGGGTACAAATTATCCCTTTGTCTTCCTCCATAATACCCTCTACCCCGAGATCTACCTCTAGTGTGTGTTCCCCGTGCCCCAGTTATGCCTTTATTGCCGCTTTCATTAGACTAAGTAACCGAGGGCTCTAATGCTGCAACATACGCCACTCGTTCCTTTTTTATGGTAGGGGCAGGACCGGAATATGTAAGTATTTGCCGGACCATTTCTCTTAGTTCCCGTAATGTGGCAGGCTGGCCGGGTTGCCACACTCCCAGTCTCATTGCATAAAACGGTTGTAAGGAGGCAGCACATTCTCTTAAAGAATCTACACTGAAAGGCACCAGGTCCAGTTTAGTGGCCGTATCACGTGTAACTAAGGCCTGGTCTACACTAGGCTTTTATGTCGAATTTAGCGCCGTTACATCGAATTAACCCTGCACCCGTCCACACCACGAAGCTATTTAGTTCGACATAGAGCTCTCTTAAATTCGACTTCTGTACTCCTCCAAAACGAGAGGAGTAGCGCTAAATTCGAAATGGCCATATCGAATTAGGCTAGGTGTGGATGGAAATCGACGGTAATAGCTCCGGGAGCTATCCCACAGTGCACCACTCTGTTGACGCTCTGGACAGCAGTCCGAGCTCGGATGCTCTGATCAGCCACACAGGAAAAGCCCCGGGAAAATTTGAATTCCTTTTCCTGTCTGAGCACTTTGAATCTCATTCCCTGTTTGGACAGCGTGGCGAGCTCAGCAGCACTGGCAACGATGCAGAGCTCTCCAGCAGAGATGGCCATGCAATCTAATAGAAGGAGGGCCCCAGCATGGACTGATCGGGAAGTCTTAGATCTCATCGCTGTGTGGGGCGATGAGTCCGTGCTTTCAGAGATGCGCTCCAAAAGACGGAATGCAAAGATCTACGAGAAGATCTCTAAAGCCATGGCAGAGAGAGGATACAGCCGGGATGCAACGCAGTGCCGCGTGAAAATCAAGGAGCTGAGACAAGGCTACCAAAAAACCAAAGAGGCAAACGGACGCTCCGGATCCCATCCCCACACATCCCGTTTCTACGAGGCACTGCATTCCATCCTAGGTGCGGCCGCCACCACTACCCCACCACTGACCGTGGACTCTGAGGATGGGATATTGTCCGCGGCAGGTTCCTCGTCGGACATGTTAGCGGACGGGGAAGATGAAGAAGGAGATGAGGAGGACGAGGCAGTCGACAGCGCTGGCACCGCTGATTTCCCCGACAGCCAGGAGCTCTTCATCACCCTTACCGAGATCCCCTACCAACCGTCCCCATCCCTTACCCCGGAGACAGAATCAGGGGAAGGATCAAGCAGTGAGTGCTTTAAATATCTAAACATTTATTTTTACAAGAACTGGAATATTTATAATATTAACAATGGCTGTTTATTCAAGTGCTTAAACATGTAAACAATTATCTGCAAAAAAACTGGAATATTTACAATCGTAACAAAGGGTTTTTCATGATTTGTCTGCCTTAGGCTCTTCACAATTTAGTCCCAAGTATTTAAAATTTTTTTTACAATGTCCGGTAAGTCATGATTATGCTGCCCAAGACGCTCCACTCTTTAGTCCCAGTGCACCTACGCGAAAATCCGGTCAATATGGCCGGGGATGGAGGCGAAATCCTCATAGGAGAACTCCTCGTAGGTCTCAAGAAGGTACATTTCCAGCCTGTTCATCAGGTTCCTGGGTAGGGCGATCTTAGTGGGCCCTCCGTGGTAGGACACGTTACCGCGCCACGACACCATCAGATAGTCTGGTATCATCGCCCTGCAGAGCATAGCGGCAAACGGCCCTGGTTTCTGAAGGCTTTCTCGAAACATCCTTTCCCTCTGGGACTCCGAGATCCTCAGCAGGGTGATGTCGCTCATTACGCCCTGCTTTGAATTAGGGAGGGGAATGTTAGTATTGGGACTGCTTTACAGCCACGCGGTGGAGGGAGAGGGGCAGCATACAGGGATCTTTCCCTGGAACAGCCGCGAGGGGGTGGGACAGGGGCATAGTTCATGCTGTCCTGATTGCTGGCAGCAGAGACTGGCATTGCTTTCAATGTGAAAGGAGGCCAGTGCTACTAGTACAGTTTTAAGCAGCCAGAAGTCTACGGCTTACCATGATTGCACGCTACAGAAGTTCAGGTGTCCTGCCACGCTTCTCAGATAACTGCAAGACCACTGCAGGACCCCAGGCACTGAAGGCGATGGCCGAAAATTCGACCTTGTCCTGAGTGCGCATGTGAGAGGTGCAGTGCATGGTCTTGTTCACAGAGAAAGACTAGGTTCTTTGTACACAACTTCATTTATCTGTCTCAGGAATTCACTCCATTTTTCCCATTCACACAGACACATCTGCGACTGTCTCCCAACCCAGCCTGTCAGCACACTCCCAGAGGCTAGCGCAGATTAGGAGGAGGAAGAAGAAGACGCGGGAGGACATGTTCTCAGAACTAATGAGCTGTTCCCGAGCCCAGGCAGCCCAGCAGACACAGTGGAGGGAGAACTTGTCCCAAATGCACCGAGCAGTCATGGAACGGGAGGAGAGGTGGCGTCAGGAGGACCAGCAGGCTACTGAAAAGCTGCTTGGACTTCTGAGGGAGCAAACGGACACGCTCCGGCGCCTTGTGGATGTTCTGCAAGACCGGAGGCAGGAGGACAGAGCCCCGCTGCAGTCTATCTCTAACCGCCCTCCCCCGCCACCAAGTCCCACACCCCCCTCACCCAAAGTACAAAGAAGGAGGGGCGGCAAGGGCCGTTAAAACTTTCAGTCAACCCCTGCAGACTGCTCTAGCACTAGAAGGCTCTCATTCCCCAAAATTTTAAAAGTCCTTTCCTACACACCTCACAGAAGCCCCCGTGCAAGTTTCAACCCCCACGTTTCATGTCTGGTTCATAATAAAATATTCGTTGCTGTTAATTACTGTTTCCATGATTTTATTTTGGAGGAGAGTATGTCTGAACGAGGGGAAGGGGCATGGTAATTGGACAGGACAGTCACCTTTACCAGGGTACAGAGGCGGGGTCAGGTCCAGGATCAGGACACATACCCAGTGCAGTGACTAGTGACCCTGTTCAATCTGGGAGGTGGTTTTCGTGTTCTGGGGGGGGGGGGGTTGCTCTGTGACTTTGTGGCGGGGGAGGGCAGTTACAGATCTAATGCATCACAGAGCCCCGCAGCAGGGGAGCTGTAACCCTCCTCCCCCTGCCAGACAGTCACATAGCCGACACATACACGCTGTCCCGCCCAGGAGGGCTGGCAGGCTCTGTTGAAACAACCAGTCCACCGCTGCGGAACCCGTCATTCCTGGAGTTTAAAAGCATCATTTGCATCACAACAGTAAACCCGCACCCCGCCACAGTCTGCGTCCCAGGTTTAAAACATTCCCGCGAAAACAGTAATAAAGACAACGGTGTTCATTAACAAAACAGAACAGATTTTATTTTTTGGGAAGGGGGTGAAGGGGGTATGTAACTGGAGAGGATAGTCAACGGTAACTGGGTAAAGAAACGGTGGCAAGTTCAGGTTCTGAGTCCACAAACTTAAAATTCACTGGTGACCCTGCTCAGTCTGGAAACTGTCTTTCAAAGCCTCCCGGATGCACAGTGCGTCCCGCTGGGCTCTTCTAATCTCCCGGCTGTCTGGCTGGGAGTAATCAGCAGCCAGGCGATTTGCCTCAACCTCCCACCCCACCATAAAGGTCTCCCCCTTGCTCTCACAGAGATTGTGGAGCACACAGCAAGCTGCAATAACAATGGGGATATTGGTTTCGCTGAGATCACAGCGAGTCAGTAAGCTTCTCCATCTCCCCTTGAGACGGCCAAAAGCACACTCCACCACCATTCTGCACTTGCTGAGCCGGTAGTTGAACAGTTCTTTTTCTGTGTCCAGGGCGCCAGTATAGGGCTTCATGAGCCAGGGCATTAGCGGGTATGCTGGGTCCCCGAGGATCACTGTAGGCATCTCCACATCCCCAAGAGTTATTTTGTGGTCCGGGAAGTAAATACCTTCCTGCAGCCTTCTAAACAGACCAGAGTTCCTGAACACGCGAGCGTCATGAACCTTGCCCGGCCATCCAACGTTGATGTTAGTAAAACGTCCCTTATGGTCCACCAGTGCTTGCAGCACCATTGAAAAGTAGCCCTTTCGGTTGATGTACTGGCTGGCCTGGTGGTCCGGTCCCAGGATAGGGATGTGAGTCCCATCTATAGCCCCACCGCAGTTTGGGAATCCCATCGCGGCGAAGCCATCTATGATGGCCTGCGCGTTTCCCAGGGTCACTACCTTTGACAGCAGTACCTTCACGATTGCCTTGGCTACTTGCATGACAACAACCCCCACGGTAGACTTGCCCACGCCAAACTGGTTCGCGACTGACCGGTAGCTGTCCGGCGTTGCAAGCTTCCAGAGGGCTATGGCCACTCGCTTCTGGACAGTCAGGGCTGCTCGCATCCGGGTGTCCTTGCGCTTCAGGGCAGGGGACAGCAACTCACAAAGTTCGAGGAAAGTCCCCTTCCGCATGCGAAAGTTTCGCAGCCACTGGGATTCATCCCAGACCTGAAGCACTATGCGGTCCCACCAGTCCGTGCTTGTTTCACGGGCCCAGAATCGCCGTTCCACAGTATCCACAAGACCCATTGCCACCGTGATGTCCTCGGCACTGGGTGTCGTGGTTTCAGACAGGCGTGTGCTACTCTCGGAGTTCAGGTCCTGACCCCGGTGCCGTAGCCTCCTCGCCTGATTTCTCTCTATCTGCCTCAGTGAAAGGTCGATGATGAGCTGCGATGCGTTGACAACGGCCACAACTGCAGCGATGGTCACAGCGGGATCCATGCTCGCAGTGCTGTGGCGTCCGCGCTGTCACTGACCAGAAAAGTGCGCGAACTGATTTCCCGCCGGCGCTTTCAGGGAGGGAGGGCGGGAGTGACGGTTGGATGACGACAGTTACCCAAAAGCACCCTCGACACATTTTTTTACCCAGAAGGCAATGGCGGCTCGACCCAGAATTCCAATGGGCAGCGGGGACTGCGGGAACTGTGGGATAGCTGCCCACAGTGCACCGCTTCCAATGTCGACGCTTGCCCCGTTAGTGTGGACTGACAAAGTCGAATTACTGCCCTTAGTGTGGACACACACGTTCGACTTTGTAATATCGATTCCACATATTCGATTTAACTAAAATCGAACTACTCTCGTAGTGTAGACATACCCTAAGCCAGCCATCATCTGCATGAGACCCCATCGGGTTAAAAACGTTTCGGGGTCCTCATCAGTTTCCTGTGAAATCACAATGGCTTGGGCCACGAAATTACGCCTGCCCATTAGTTCTGCAAATTTTGTCAGAACATCCATTAGGTGGTAATCCTCACCAATCCTGAACCTGTCTAGAAGCCCCCGCATATCTGGGGCTGCACAAATGCTCATTAAGCGGTGCAGCTCTTGTGAGTTGAGATCCTCCCTCTCTCCCAGTAGAAGAGCATTCACACTCCATCTAGAGAAATTTTCCCGTTTTAAAATCCCCAGCCACTTTGCCATGGCCTGGAGATCGGAGGCAGAAACAGGCACTGTGGTTACTGTTTCACTCCCACCATCCTCCCTCGTGGTGGTGACTGTTCTCTTCGTTATTGTTGAAATGGCATTTTGGCTCTCGGAGGGGGAATCTACCCAAATATCCCCTTCCCAATCTCCAGAGGGGTCTAAAAAGTCTGCCCCTTCTGGGGTTTCAAATATCCCTTCTCCTGAAGTTACTGCTGCAACTTGTCTGTTTGCAAATCCCACTTTTTGTTTTAGTTGGTTGATAAGTGATTTACAGTGGCTATGGTCAATAGGGGCTTTCCCCTGTTCTAAAGTTAACTTTTTGACCATTCCCTGTAATACCTGATTTTCTTTTTCAATTCTTTCCTTCTCTTTGGTATGCTCCTGTAAGATTTGAGAGTGTTGTTTTAACTCTCTGTACCCATCCTTAAGGGAGTCTAGCTGGGTTTGGCTGCTAATGGACAAACATTTCCACTTCTCTGCTTCTGCAGCAGAGGTTTGTAAATCCTGCTGCAGTTTCTCCTTTTCATTTTCACATTCAGCCAATCGAAGGAATACCTCATTACAGGTCTTCCATAGAAGCCAAACTGCAGCTGCTTCTTTTTTCATTGGGGTTGAAGGTTTATATATTAACATATATTGAGCCAATTTATCTTCTAGGTCCGAAATCGTATGGACATCAGCTAACACTTGATCAGACCAAGGGCTGTGTCCAAATTTTTGCAAAATTCGTTCAAAAGGGGTAACATTTTTTACAAACGCCAATTTTTCAGTCCCCTCTCTGGGAGCCTTCTTAAAAGACTGCTTAACTTTAAACATTTTCTGGTATACCCAACCTCCTATTGGGACTAAAACAGCAATGCTTATCCTTTTTATTAATACCTCTTAATATACCCAACCTCCTATTGGGACTAAAACAGCAATGCTTATCCTCTTCGCCTGGAGCAAGAAATTTAATTCTTCTCCCTTCTTTTCTACTGCCGGCACTCTACGACCGGGGGAGCGAGAAAGCTACTTCTCCTCCTCTCTATACCCGGCCTCCTACCACCGGGGGTGTGCACACCTTAATGATCGATCACTTTTCAATACTTTTCAATACTCAATATCAAAGTTTGTTTCTTTACTCAATAAATGCTCGTGGTACCTTTCCCCCTTTCGCAATTGTCCACCAAAATGTTGTACTCAAAGTACTATACAGGATCTTTTCAGGGGGATTAAGGCAAAACGCCACATTTATTAGTAATACCGGTATTAATTAATACTCTACAATATGCATATGAGATATATATCACAGTCAGGATTAAACAAAGACTGTGAATGGCTATCCAACTACAGAAGCAGTTTCTCCTCCCTTGGTGTTCACACCTCTACTGCTAGCAGAGCACCTCACCCTCCCTGATTGAACTAACCTCGTTATCTCCACACTGATTTATACCTGCCTCTGGAGATTTCCATTACTTGCATCTGAAGAAGTGAGGTTCTTACCCACGAAAGCTTATGCTCCCAATACTTCTGTTAGTCTTAAAGGTGCCACAGGACCCTCTGTTGCTTTTTACAGATTCAGACTAACACGGCTACCCCTCTGATACATATCACAGTCATGCATTCACACACACACACACATACAAACACACTCCGTCTTGCTGTTGTTACCAACTAGTTGCTCCCCTTAACTGCACTGGCCAGGTGAGTTAGATGGGGGAGGGGTGGAGCCGGGCTTCTGCCGATCCGGATCGATGCTCCGATGGTGACAAGACGAGACCCGGGGTCCTCCTGCAAGACACCTCATATTTATAGCAGCTTCCCTCTTATGCAAATCTAGACCAGATTCAAAATCTGGGTCTGTGTCCATTGGTCTGTGTCCGTTGGTCTTTGTGCTGCTTTTCTCTGGGTGTTGTCCCAATGCTGCTCAAAGAGGGTGTTTTCTAAAGAAGGTGCTTGCTTCTAATCCCTGAGGCCGTCAATATGTCTGCTCTTCTTTGTGGGGCCCACTTGACAAGTTGTATTGTCCTTTGCTCTGGCTCTCATTCCCTCTGCAACTGTTGTAGCTGTCTGGAGGTGGGTGTCTTCCAAGCCTCACTCATTCACACCTCGTTCAGTCAATAGGGCAATTGATTACAGAGTGGAGGGAAGATCTTATTCTACTTCTAGAAAAAAGGCTTTTACTTTAACTATACTATCCTTAGGGGCTATAACATTTGATACAAAGTTTTCTACCAATTTTCTATATAGGGATCTAATACAAAGTTGTATGAAAATAGAGAGGCACAATGCCAAGTCATATGAAATACAAAATAACATCATGCAAGATGCAATGTCATAAAGATACTTAATACAAAATGTCATAAAGAAAGATACTTAATACAGAATAACACAATGCAACATCATAAAGATTTATAGAGATAGTTAATACAGAGATTTCTCTACACTTGGAGCCACAGGTGGGAGCTGGGTGTTGTCAAGTGGGGACCAAAGTGGATGAGCTACTCCTAGGAGTACAACTGCTCCCCCATCAGAGGTACTACCCCTCCCTGACAACCCCATGTGAGTAGGTAACCGCTCGATAGCTTTCATCACCATATAGTTTTTGACAGGTTTCCACGCCCCGTCCCCATTGCCGGCGCCGTCCCCATTTTTCTGTGTTTGGCCGGGGTAAGGTTGCTGTAGTGAGTCCATATTGGTCCATATTGGTTGACCGGGAGGTGGGCGGGCTCCCCTCCTGTCCTGAAGAGGGAGCACCGGCGCAAACACCCAAGTGGGCGGAGCCTCCGCCTCCTGTCCCCGCCCCCCGGAAGTCACGGGGCGGGACAGGAAGTATAAAGGCCGGCAGCCAGAGCTCAGTCAGGCGCCGGCCACCGCAGGGAGCAGACGTGCGGTCGGGAGCTCCCCGCCAGGATACCTCGGAGGCCCGTGGTGGATGCCCTAGCTGGCCGGAGCTGCCCCGAGCTCATTACGAGGAGGAGCCGCCGGAGCCCGTCCGCTCCCGTCGCTGGGAGGCGCCCGTGGAACTCCCCCACAGCAACCCTGAAGGGGAGGCCCCGCCAGAATCCTTGCAGCCCTGCTGTTATCCAGAGGAGCCGCCCGAGGGCCAGTGGCCGGGTTTCCCTACGGAGCTACCGGATCTGCCACCAAGCCCCGGCCGAGAGGAGGCTCCACTGATGGACTGGACCGCAACCGGTGCCACAGACGAGGTAGGCCCCGAGGGGGATAATGGAAGCAGCCCGGGGGTAGCCGACCCCAGTCAGGCTACAGAGGCCTGTGAGCCCATGGCAGTGTGTTTCGGTCAGGATACCCCACTGACCGGCAGCGACACTAATCGCTGCTAGGGCCCCGGGCTGGGACACAGTGGAGTGGGCGGGCCTGTGTCCCCCCCTGCCACCCCTACACACGGGTGGCAGGCTTCCCCCTCACCCAACGCTCAGGTAGGAACCTGAGCCCCTTACCTGCCGGAGCTAATTGCTTGTTTGTGCTCCGCCCTGAACCAGGGCCGGAGCTACTACACTGCTTGCCTGCTCAGCCCCTGCTCCAGAGGGCCTGAGCGAAATTGACTGGTTGTGCTCCGCCCTGACCCAGGGCCAGAGCTAATAGACTACTTGGGTGCTCAGCCCCTGCTGCAAAGGGCCTGGGCTTATTGACTGCTTGTGCTCAGCCCCTGCATCCAAGGGCCTGAGCTTACTGACTGTTGGCGCTCAGCCCCTGCACCCAAGGGCCCGAGCTTATTGCCTGTTTGTGCTCAGCCCCTGCTACAGGAGGGCCTGAGCTAATTAACTGCTTGTGCTCAGCCCCTGCACCCAAGGGCCCGAGCTTATAGACTGTGTGTGCTCAGCCCCTGCTGCAAAGGGCCTGAGCTTATTGACTGTTTGCCAGCCCAGCCCTGCGTCAGAGGGCCTGGGTTCTTCGACTGTGGTTTACTCAGCCCCCTGGACCAGAGGGCCTGAGATCTGAGCTAACTTACTGTTTAAACCGTGCAGTAGGGAGTCGGTGTGGCTCCCCTCCTGTCCTGAAGGGTCGAGCCCCGGCGCAAACCCTTTTACAGTTGCGTGCTTGTGTTTTGACATATTTCGAGAAAAAGTATGAAAGACTAGAAAGAGAGGCTGTAAGGGGTTTGCAGCTCCCTCCCCATCCGTCTGGGCGGGAGACAACGCCCCTCGCTATGATACTTCTGGGATACCTTGGTTCAGGGGAAAATTAGCTCAGTGTTAATGGTTCAGGCTTGCAGTCAGACCGAGCAAAGACAGAGAGTCTGTGTCGCAGGGCAACGATTCACCGGTGAGGGATGATCTCTTCCGGCCTCTAAGTGCCCTCTACAGGCTGGTGTCTCGCCTGCCGCTGGTCCCGGTGTACCTCCCAGACCCCGGTGCCCCTCTACGTCAGGCTCCTGCCCCCGGCAGTAACCCACTATCTGGGTGTCCAGGGGCCCAGGGGAACCCCCAACCCTCTAACCACACCTTGCCTCAGTGGCTACTGCCAGTCACTGTCTAGCCCCCGCTCACTGGGGCGGACTGCAGTATATAAACCACGCATCATCGGCAAGGGGGGTTGGATCAGCTGCCTCTGCCTATCTCTGGGCTGCCCCTCTGCAGCCCGAGTACCTTTTGTAGGCCTTTATCTAGGCCTGGGGTTTTGCCCAGAGCCCTCAATCAGGGCTGGGTCAGAGCCGCTGCTGCCCTGCAAAGGGGCGATCGTTGGGTACCAGGTACCGGGGCAAGCGACTCGCTGGGCAGCCTCTGGAGGCCGTCTCAGCCCGGGGCACGGTCTGAGTGGGCAGGGACAGCGAGAGAGGGAGGGAGCATCAGGGGGCATCATCCAGGTGTCATTATCCATCTCTACTGCCCCTCCCGGAGCGCCGACTCCTGCCCCAGAGCGAGGGGCACCTCGCCCCCACTCTCCAGCTCCTCCCTGGCCCTCCCTGAGCTTTCCCCCTTTATGGCCAGTTGGGAGATTAAAACTACTCAATCCCTCCTGTCTGCAGCATTGCATACATCTTGCTGCGTGCCCCTGCGCTGCGGGCTCTGACCCGGCTCCTGCCTGGCGCAGCATGCGGCTCCGTGCCCCTGCGCTGCGGGCTCTGACCCGGCTCCTGCCTGGCGCAGCATGCGGCTCCGTGCCCCTGCGCTGCGGGCTCTGACCCGGCTCCTGCCTGGCGCAGCATGCGGCTCCGTGCCCCTGCGCTGCGGGCTCTGACCCGGCTCCTGCCTGGCGCAGCATGCGGCTCCGTGCCCCTGCGCTGCGGGCTCTGACCCGGCTCCTGCCTGGCGCAGCATGCGGCTCCGTGCCCCTGCGCTGCGGGCTCTGACCCGGCTCCTGCCTGGCGCAGCATGCGGCTCCGTGCCCCTGCGCTGCGGGCTCTCACCCGGCTCCTGTCTGGCGCAGCATGCGGCTCCTGTCATGGAGTGTGGGAGGGCTGTGGCCTACAGGCAGGCAGGCAGAGCAACAGAAGGTCCATTTGCCTGGCCATTGATCAGGGTGGGGCAGCAATCAAGTAGGGGGGCTCTGGCCTACAGTCCAGCAGAGCTGTGGCAGTCTAGGGGAGGTTATCTCTCTGGTGAGAGAGTCAGCACAACCGTCTGGCGTCCGGATTCAGGTGGGAGCCAGACCAATGCAGGCCTCCTGACAACCAGGTGGGGAGGCTACCGCTCCTGATGGTGGGTTGCCAGGGGTAGGGGAACCCAGGCCCTCCCACTCACCTACGTCCCATCCCAGGGCCCTAATAGAAGCAGAGTGGCCTGCCACTGGGTCAGCGGGGAAAATCCGACTGCAACACACTGGCCGGCTTGTAGTCAATGACACAGCTGAATCTGATTCGGCTTCCCTGGGCTCCTTCCTACACGACCATTCTTTGTGTACATAGGTTCCAGGGTTGTTGTTTGCTTCGGACCACGAAAAAGTTCAAGGAGCTGAGATTACAGAAAAGTCCCATAAAATGTAAAAGGGCTTAAAGCCAATGGGGTTCTCTCTCCCTCTCTTTCTCTCTCCACATACACCACATCTATCTATCTATCTATCTATCTATCTATCTATCTATCTATCTATCTATCTATCTATCTATCTATCTATCTATCCCCATACACAACCCCTCTATCTATCTCTCTATCTACCCCCATACACCCCCTCTATCTATCTAATCTATCTATCCCCATACACCCCCTCTATCTATCTAATCTATCTATCCCCATACACCCCCTCTATCTATCTAATCTATCTATCCCCATACACCCCCTCTATCTATCTCTCTCTCCCCATACACCACATCTATCTATCTATCTCTCTCTCCCCATACACCACATCTATCTATCTATCTATCTCTCCCCATACACCCCCTCCCCTCTCTCTCTCTCTCTCTCTCTCTCTCTCTCCCCATACACCCCCCCCCCTCTCTCTCTCCCCATACACCCACCCCCCTCTCTCTCTCTACACTCTCTCTCTCTATCTATCGGGAAAGATGCTTGGGGCCTGTTTTTTTAGATAAGAATAAGGCAGTTAAAGGGGGTGCGTAGTGAGGGGAGGGGAGGGAGAGGGCTATTGTTTAAAAATCTTGGATTGATAGGATTGGTTCAGGAAAATGCATTCTATGACTCAGCTGTAGAACATTTTCTGATTGGTCCGCCCGAGAGGCGGAGATAACCATGCTGTGGGCTGTGAGCCTTGGGAGCTCTCTCTTTTCCCGGGGGGCAGCCGCAAGGATAAGTTCTCTTCCCCACCCCCACCCCACCCCCGCCCTCCCTTCAGCTTTCTATACTTTCCTTCTCTCACTAAGCCAAAAGGATCTCTTGCTGTTTTCTATACTCTCCCTCTCTCAGGTCTGGTCTACACTAGTCGTTTATTTCGGAATTAGCTGAGTTAATTCGAAAAAAAAAAATCATTCCGTCCACACGATCAAACCGTTTTCTTCGATTTAAAGGGCTCTTTAATCCGATTTCTGTACTCCACCTTGGCAAGTGGAGTAGTGCTTCAATCGAGATCGCAATCCCGGGTTAAAGGTATTGTGGACGCAATTCGACGTTATTGGCCTCCGGGAGCTATCCCAGAATGCTCCCTTGTGACCGCTCTGGACAACACTCTCAACTCCGATGCACTAGCCGGTGGGCAGGAAAAACCCCGGGAACTTTTGAATTTCATTTCCTGTTTGGTCACCAGCAGCACAGGTGACCAGCAGCACAGTCCACCATCACAGGAGATCATGCAGTCCCAGATTCGCAGACGAGATCCAGCATGGTCCGAACGGGAGGTACTGGATCTCATCGCATGTTGGGGAGATGACTCTGTTATGGTAGAACTACATTCCAAAAAAAGGAATGCAAATACGTATGCTAAAGTCTCCAGAGCCATGACGGAAAGAGGCTACTCCAGGGACACAGTGCAGTGTCGTACAAAAATCAAGGAGCTCAGGCAAGCATACCAATAAGCCAGGGAGGCGAATGGGCGCTCTGGGTCACAGCCCCATACATGCCACTTCTACTGTGAGCTGCATGCAATTATGGGGGGTGACAACACCACTACCCCACCACTGTCCATGGATACCTCCAAGGGGGGAGTTGAACGGAGCAAGGAGGATGAGTTATTGGAGGACGAAGAGGAGGAGGACAGTGCATAGGCGGCAAGTGGGGAATCCGTTTTCACCCCTAGCCAGGAACTATTCTTAACGCAGGAGCCAATAGCCCGCCCCCCAACTCCCAAGGCGGGCTCCCGGACCATGACCCTGGAGAAGGTACTTCTGGTGAGTGAGCCTGATCGGAGCCATGAGGTGGGGGGCTGGGGGGAAACACAGCCACACTGGGCTGTTCGCATTTAGTTTAAAGGGCTCATCCCTGCTCAGAGCCTCGTCGGAGCCACGCGGTGGGGGGGGGGGGGGGTGAAGCGATCATCCCAGAGAGCCCGCAGGCCCTCCTTTTATATTGCAAACCCACCAGGCATTGCTTGCTATGGGAAAGGGGGCCTGGCAGTTTGAAAGCATTGAAATGAATGCGGAAGAAGCAGAACCCCGCGTGCCCCTAGGGCTTACCATGGCTGGCTGCAAGCTAAATTCTGTTGCCCGGCCATGTGTGATGTGCTGTGTACTATGAATTGCCCGTTTCACTGAGAAACAGTGTGTCCTTTGTTCTCTGAAATGTATCTTTTAAAATACTACCCTCCCTTTTTCTCCTCCCACAGGTGCAGATGTTTCAACGTGGCCCCTATCTACTCCATCCAAGAGGCTGGTCCAGATTAGAAGGTGGAAAAAATGAACTCAGGACAACATGTTCGCCGAGCTCATGCAGTCCTCCAGCATTGATAGGGCCCAGCTGAATGCATGGTGGCAAACAATTGCGGAGTCCCATAAAGCATTACAGGAACACGAAGAGAGGAGGGACGCATGCGATGAGAGCAGGCAGGATGCTGTGGTCAAGCTCATGGGGGAGCAAACTGACATGCTGCACTGTATGGTGGATCTAATGCAGGAAAGGCAGCAAGACCACAGACTGCCGCTGCAGCCCCTGTTTAACCGCCCTCCCTCCTCCCCAAGTTCCATAGCCTCCTCACCCAGATGCCCAAGAACACGAGGGGGGAGGCTATGGGGACCCACACACTCAACCCCAGAGGATCGCCCAAGTAGCAGAAAGCTGGCATATGCGAACTTTTGATTTGGTTTCTGGACTTGTCCTTCCCTCCTCCTCCACCCCCATAACCCAACCCCCCCCCCCCATCTACCTTCTTATTTCTCTCAATGTGTTGTGCAACAAATAATAAACAACAGTTTTAAAACAATTGTGACTTTATTTCCTTTCATATATATATAGGGGGCGGGTAACTTCAAGATAAACAAACACAACTGTCACACTGTACCCTGGCCAGTCATGAAACTGTCTTTCAAAGCTTCTCAGATGCGCAGCGTGCCCTGCTGCGCTCTTCTAATTGCCCTGTTGTCTGGCTGTGCGAAATTGGCCGCCAGACCAGTTGCCTCAATCTCCCACCCCGCCATAAACGTCTCCCCCTTACTCTCACAGATATTGTGGAGCACACAACAAGCAGCAATTACAACTGGAATATTGGTTGTGCTGAGATCTAACCGAGTCAGTAAACTGGGCCAGCGTGCTTTCAAACATCCAAAAGCACATTCTACCACCAACCTGCACTTGCTCAGCCTATAGTTGAACTGCTCCTTACTACTGTCCAGGGTGCCTGTGTACGGCTTCATAAGCCATGGCATTAAGGGGTAGACTGGGTCCCCGAGGATAACTATAGGCATTTCAACATCCCCAACAGTAATTTTCTGGTCTGGGAAGTAAGTCCCTTCCTGCAGCTGTTCAAACAGACCAGAGTTCCTGAAGATGCGAGCGTCATGCACTTTTCTCGGCCATCCCACGTTGATATCGGTGAAATGTCCCTTGCGATCCACCAGTGCTTGCAGCACCATGGAAAAGTACCCCTTACGGTTTACGTACTGGCCGCCCTGGTGTGCCGGGGCCAAGATAGGGATATGCGTTCCGTCTATCACCCTGCCGCAGTTAGAGAAACCGAGAGCATTAAAGCCATCCACAATGGTCTGCACATTTTCCAAAGTCACTACCCTTGATAGCAGCTGGTCAATGATTGCGTTGGCTACTTGCAGCACAGTAGCCCCCACAGTAGATTTGCCCACTCCAAACTGATTCCTGACTGACTGGTAGCTGTCGGGCGTTGCAAGCTTCCACAGTACTATGGCCACTCGCTTCTCAACTGTGAGAGCTGCTCTCATTTTGGTGTCTTTCCACTTCAGGGCAGGGGACAGCAAGTCACAAAGTTCCATGAAAGTGGCCCTATGCATACGAAAGTTTCACAGCCACTGGGAATCATCCCAGACCTGCAACACTATGCGGTCCCACCAGTCTGTGCTTGTTTCCCGGGCCCACAATCGGCATTTCATGGCATGAACCTGGCCCAACGCCACCATGATCTCCCAATCGCCACATGCCGTGCTTCTAGGAACGTAGGTGTCCATGTCCTCATCAGTATAGTAATTGCGCTGTCGTTGCTTCCTCGCCCGTTTTTGCAGATACTGCACATACTGCTGGATAATGTGCGAGGTATTTACAATGGTCAAGACTGCACCGGAGATCTGAGCGGGCTCCATGCTTGCCGTGCTATGGCGCCTGCACGGGTAATCCTGGAAAAATGGCACAAAACGTAGGATAGCTGTTCGGTTCAAGATGGCTGATAAAAGGTGGGAAATGGTTGCCTTCTGTAGCTTCCACATGAGCCCAGCACCGACAACATGTAGAAATTTGCTAGCGATGCAAGAATGGGGGAGCAGAGTTTGTGGCGGAAGCTGTGCTGCTCGGTTCACGATGGCCGAACAACGGCGGGAAATGGTTGCCTTCTGTAGCTTCCACTGGAGCCCAGCACTGACAACATGGAGACATTTGCTAGCGATGCAAGAACGGGAGAGCAGAGTTTGCGGCGGAAGCTGTGCTGCTCGGTTCACGATGGCCAAACAACAGCGGGAAATGGTAAGGATCTTTCTCTCTTTTGCACAGCTCTGTTTTCTGCTTACTAACAAAAAAGGATCTTTCTCTCTCTTGCGGTTTTCTGTACTTTACACAGCCCTGTGTCACTGACACAGGATCTCTTGCTAATTTTTCTGCCATGTGATTTCTTTCACCCAACCTTCTCAACCTTCCTTTATATTTCCCTCTTTTATTTAATTAGCCTTTACTTTTTAAAATTTATTTCAACTTTTTTACTCTTATTATTTTTTAGTCCCAACAAAAATAACCTTTTACCACATTCTTACTAATCTATAAAACAAACTCCTCTCTCTTGTTGCTTTCTCTAGTTTCCCCTCTTTCTTCTATTTAAAATAACCTTTCTTTCCTTTTTTCCTCTAAGCCTAACCAATCTTTCTTTTTTTAAAACTCCTTTCCTTTAAGGCCTCTGTAGCGAGGGGGCGTGGTCTCCCGCCCTGACAGACAGGGAGGGAGCCATGAACGCCCCCTGTTGGGCAGAACCAGCACTTCCGCGGCCACCCCACCGGAAGCAGAAGGGCGGGACAGGAAGCGGAACTATAAAAGGCTGGTCCTCCAGCTCAGTCGGGAGAGAGCTGCCGGAGGAGCAGGACGTCTCTTCCCCGCTGCGTGACCCCAGACCTAATGGAGACCGCTATCCTGACAGAGACCCAGAGGGGCTGACAGAGCTGCAAGACGCCAGGGTCTCCGACGAGCTGGTGGGGCTGCCACTAGCCGTCTACCCCAGCGAAGCAAACAACAACCCTGGAACCCATGTACACATGGAATCGAATGTAGGAAGTAGCCCAGGGAAGCCAAATCAGATTCAGCTGTGTTATTGACTACAAGCCGGCCAGCACGTTGCGGTTGGACTTTTGCCGCTGACCCAGTGTCGGACAACTCCACTGCAGTTAGGGCCCTGGGCTGGGACGCAGTGGAGCGGGAGGGCCTGGGTTCCTCTACCCCCACCACCCCAACGTCAGGAGTGGTAGCCTCCCCACCTGGTTGTCAGGAGGCCTGCATTGGTCTGGCACCTGCCTGAATCCGGATGCCAGACAGTTGTGCTGACTCTCCCACCAGAGAGCTAACCTCCCCTAGACTGCGACAGCTCTGCCGGACTGTAGGCCAGAGCCCCCCTACTTGCTTGCTGCCCCGCCCTGATCAAGCGCCAGGCAAATGGACCTTCTGGTGCTCTACCTGCCTGACCGTAGGCCAGAGCCCCTACTCAATTGCTGCCCTGCCCTGATTGATGGCCTCGGGCAAACAGACTCTCTACCATTACTTGGCCTGACTGCAGGCTAGAACCATTAACACTGAGCTAATTTTCCCCTGAACCAAGGTACCCGGAAGTATCATAAGTAGTATAAGAGCCCTACCATCAATCAAACCCTAACCCCGCCGCTTGACCCCTTAAGCCCCGCCCCTTTACCCCTTGGTCCCTCCCACCTGTCACCGGAAGTCCCCCCCCACTACCCTCTACCAATCAGGAGAGGTTTTGTGCCGAAAGAACCACCCCGAGAGGAGATTTTGACCAATCAGGGGGACTTCCGGGGCGGGGGTGACCCATCTGGAAGTGGGTCGTGTGACCCCTCTAAGAAGTCCCCCCACCACCCTCTACCAATCAGGAGGGGTTTCGTCCCGACAGGACCTCCCCGAGAGGAGATTTTGACCAATCAGGGTGACTTCTGGGTTGGGGTGACCCCTCCGGAAGGGAGTCGTGTGACCCCACTAAGAACGCCTCCCAAGGCCCTCCGCCAATCAGAGTGCAGCACCATTACCCCATAAGTCCCAGCGCCAGACAGAGGAGGCGGCCATCTCTTACCAAGGACACGTGTTTTCGAAAGCGCGGAAAGGCTGCTGAGAGGAAACATGGACTCCTTCACCACCCCCGTGAGAACTTCGGACTTTGTTTTAGCCCCAACCGTCTTTGACCTTGTGTGGAGCAGGCGTTACATCAGCGACAGTTCCGAGGAGGAGGAGGGAGCGACCGAGGGGAGCCCTTTGGCCCAGCCGTTGCTGGATACGCCGGAACCCGACCCCGAAACCCTCGTGAGACACCCCGATGAGCATGGCGGTCTCTCTTTGTCCACCCCCTCAGAGGTAGAAGGCGTAAAAAAGTCATGTGGACTATTGTACGCGTTGCTGTTTATGCTATCCTTAAACACTGCCTTAGGGAAAAGCTTTTTGAAGATTGTGAGGGCTGTGTCATAGATGTGCCAGGCCAAAGGCACCATGATTGTGTGACTTGGACTTCAGTGGATATAAACTGCAAGCTCCGGGGCCTGTGTGCTGAGCTGTGTTTGGAAAGCTTATTAAACACTGTTGTTGCCATAGGTTATGGTATGCAATGTCTGTGCCTAACCCAAGAACATTTAGCGCAAGGGGTGACCTTGATAAATGCTGTGCAATTCAGTGCAGACCCTGACCGTGTTCTAAGGAAAATGACCAAACCGGAAGATGCCTGCTTAGAGCATTATCTTGACCGTCTAGTCCGCACAAAGAGTTACAGAACCCTGCTTAAGAAAAAAACTATTTGTAAGAAATCTAAAAGGATTAAGTTAGAGAATGGTGAGGGGACAAACATGCGATATAAAACTTGGTAGCTGTAAATTTTTTTAAAAGGGGGGTTTGTGACTATTGTGTTTTGTTAGAAGGCCTTTGGCCTTTAAGTGAGCTAAAAAGTTTTAATGAAGCATCTTGGTTTTGTTTTCAAGAAGCTGTATGTTTTTTAAATAAAAAAATTAATTGTTTGTGAGAATTAGCTCTTGTGTTTTTTGTGTGTGTGTATAGCAAAAAGCTGAAATGTATGTTGTGGTGGGGAAGGGGAAAAAATCCTAAAAATGTGCTTACAATAAAACAACCATGCCTATCATAGCAAAGGGCGTGGTCTCCCGCCCAGACGGACGGGGAGGGAGCCGTGAACCCCTTACAGTCTCTCTTTCTACTCATTCATACTTTTTCTCTAAATATGTCAAAACACAGGCACACAACCTTCCCCCGGCCAAACACAGAAAAATAATACAAAATAAATTTTCAAAATGGCCGACGGCGCCAAAAACATACACAACCGGAAACGGGGACGGAGGGCGGGACGTAAATGCTACACAGTGCATGGAAACCTGTCAAAAAGTACATGGTGATGAAAGCTATCGAGCAGTTAACTACTCACATGGCTGTGCAGGGCAGGCGGCCAATGGGGAAGAAGCCATGCTCTGGTACGAAGCTCCCAGGGAAGGGAGGCTGGCTTTTCCCAGAGCTAGGGCAGCTGGGCAGCTTCAATGACCGGGCTCTCCTTAGTACACGTTGTTCTTATCCAATGAAAAAATTTGCGTAGGCTGCAGCGGGCTGGAGGGTGGTTCTTGAACGCCTCCAGGATGAAGATGGTCTGAGAAGCCAGGCTTTGGACCGAGGAGTTGCTGTCCTCCTGCAAGCCTTTGAGGTCTAAGATTGAAAGGAAGGAAATGGAGGTCAGAGCCACAGCGCTCTGGAGAGCCCCACCAGACCAAGCCAGCGCTGTACCTCTCGGCCTGTGACAAGGAGGCAGCAGGCTGGGAGGCGGGAGGCAGGGGACTAGCAGGAACAACCAGCAACCCTCACTAAACATCCCTGCTGCCCTCCACAAATGGGGGAGCCTCCAGACACAGGCAAGAAGTCCCAATGAACCCCATTCACTCACTATTTCTAGGACTGCCCCGTCCCTGCAGTATCTGAGCACCTCATCCCTGCCTGTATTTACCCTCCGCCTTCCCCCAATGCACAGATGGGCACTTAGGTCCAGAGAGGGGGAGAGTCACAAAGGGGGCTTGGGCATTGTTAGGCTATGCCTAACTTTAGGTGCCCTGCTGCCATCCAGGAAATGCCGAGGAGGGAGCTCAGCCATTCTCTAGCTCTGGTTGGGAGGCCCAGCTGTGAACCTGCTCTGGGAGTGAGGAGTCTGATCTATATCACCCCCGCCATTCGCCAACAAATGTGGAGATGCTGCTCTGCCCTGCGCTGCCCAGGGGTCCGGGCACGCAGCAAGGAGGTAGGTGACCGGACGTCACCTCGGCCTCATTTGGAGCAGTGGCTTGACCCCAGGCACCCCACGTGGAGGTGACTGCTCCAAACACTGGGCTAGTGAGTGCAAGGGGGGAGGCAGCACCCCACCTCGGCTGTGTTTGGGGGGGGGGGCAATCGTCTGCAAAGGCCAGCCAGCTCAGGCCCAGTTTGGGGATCTGCCAGGCCGCAGCTCTGAGGTCAGGGCTAAGTGCCTGGCACATGCCAACCAGCAGACACGACAGGGTGAGGGGGCAGCTGATCAGGGGTTTGGGGATCTACATTTTGCATCCCTTTGTGGCTCTCGCCCGAGATCATGTTGCTGGTGTCAGAGATCGAACCCAGCCCACGGCCCTGGGCCGTTCATCCCCCTAGCGCTCAGTGCTCAAAGCAGGTACCACTCACCGTTGCAGATGGCATCCAGCTTGTCCTGGCTCCTCTGGTCCAGCTGCCGGGCAGTGAGCCCTACACATACAAACAGCTCGTCACATCCCCGCATCCCCAGCGAGGGTGTCAAATGTCACCCTCCAAGCAACCCCTCGCTTCCCCCGCCCCTCGCTGGCCAGGACGCGCTCCCAAGTCCCCAGGGGAAAGGGTGAGTCCCCAGGGATGGTTACAGGGCTGGTTGCCAAAGGAGAGCACAGCACCTT
This sequence comes from Emys orbicularis, assembly GCF_028017835.1. Lineage (NCBI taxonomy): Eukaryota > Metazoa > Chordata > Testudines > Emydidae > Emys > Emys orbicularis. The sequence goes on along the minus strand of NC_088686.1, from coordinate 130,650,120 downwards.
GAGGGTCCACTACCAAGAGCCCATGGTGGGGTATGGGGGGGGGGAATGCGGACTGCATGGGGAGCAGTGGGGTTAGAGGGGGCCCATCAGCCGATCAGGGCAGTTTGGGGTCAGCTTGCTCCTGCGGACTTCTGACACCCTTGATCCTTCATTAGACAATCAGGAGCCCAAGGGTTACTTCTCGCTGCTGGCAGGGACTGAGGAGAGCCTGGGACCGGATCCAGCCCCCCTGCTAAAGGGACCCCTGCTCTGTGGTTACCTATGAACCTGATGGCCGCTTCTCTAATTGGAGCCTGTGGGTTCTCCAGAAAGGCCATGGTCTGGCACAGAAAGTTGTTGGCTCTCCCCTTGTAGCGCATCAGCTAGGACCAGAACAAGGGAGCACAAGGTTATTAAAGGCCTTTCCGTCCCGCAGGCCGGGTTCCAGGTGTGTGGAGCGCACGTCCTGTTTTCACCCCTCCTTCCTGTGCCGGGGGGATCACGCAGAGGGACTACACCCAGGGCCAGGAGTGGTCCCGGGGCTGGGGCTCAGTGTGGGCACAGAGCCGGGCAATGGGGGGTGCCCTATCCACCGATTCCCCCGCTCCTACCAGCGAGGGCTGCGCAGTGAATGACCTGAGGGCTCCCTCACCAGGCAGTCACAGCTTTGCCAGGTATCCTTGTGCTGGATGAAGCCACCGAGCTGGTCCCACTTCAGGAATTCCGCAGCACTGCTGAGGGTGTCCCAACACACCTGCAAAACAAGTGGGGCCAGGGCGAGCCGGCCACGGTTACGGGAGCTGGAAGCCACTAGCCTCGTTACCCGGAGGCCGTGCGTGCTGAACACTTCCCGGCCCCAGGTTGCTTGCAGAAGGGCGGCGGTGTGGCTAAGGCAATGGCTGGAGACCTGACTCAATTCCCAGCTCTCCCTGCGGGAACTCAGGCAAGTTGCTTAGGCCCAGGGGTGCAAAGGGATTTAGGTGCCTAATGCCTATGGGTGATCAATACTTTTGAGGCGCTAGGCCTCATGCTGTGCCTCAGTTCCCCACCTCATGGTGAGTAGGAGGGTGAATTCATTAGTGCTGGTGGCATTTGGCTCCCAAGTGATGGTGGCCATGAGCGCTAGCATGTGCAGAGACACCTGGGGCGGGGGGCGGGGGGGCGGCTTGGGCATCTCATGTCTAGTACGGGCTGTCCAGGCCGCTTGGCCAAGGGCACACTGGGTCCTGCGCACCATCTGGAGACTGGGTAGCCCTGCTCCTGGTAGGGGCCATGGCCAGGGTTGTGCTCTTCCCACCAGCACAGCCAGGGAATGTGCGGAGGCCAGTGGCTGTAGGAGTGGTGAGGCGACCCCTCCCCCCACCCAATCTCTCTGCCTGGCTGCAGGGGGGGAGTGTTGGGCTCAGAGGATGCAGGGAAGACTCAGCAGTTGGGTGGGGCGCCATGGTCATGGCGCTACTGCACTCAACGTTCAAGTGATTTTGAGCGCCTGACTGTCACAGCACTGAGCACCTGCCCTCTGTCAGCGAGACCCTTTAAAGGGGGGGTGACACATGTTGCCCCCTCAAAACAAATTACTGGTCACTCTGTAACGGTATCCGCTGCAGGCTCCAGCCCGTGGCCTCACCTGGGACACGTTGGGACGCCCATCATGCACAAGGAGGAGCAGCGGGACCAGGCTCTGGAGCACATACTCCTTCATCTGCCTCCTGTTGCGCCCCCTTACAAGCTCCAGCAGGTGTTTAAAGAGGGTGATGGAGAGCACCCGGAGCCTGCTGGTCACCTGCAAGAGACGACATGGGGAGGAGACGCTGTGACAGTCATTCTCACCCAGCGGGGCGAGCGCTCACTGTGCCAGAGATGTCTGCCCTGCAGGGGGTATTGGTAACTCACCCCCAGCCATACAGCCACAGCTGGGGCCAGAGTCTCATGGGCATAGCGCCATTGAAGGCAATAGAGATGCAGATTTCCACCAGTTGAGGGGCTGGCCTGGTAACTTCTTGGCCAGGGAGAGCAGTAAGGTGGGGTGAGACTGCCCCTGGACTCTCACAGCCAGCTCTGGGCACACTGACATCAGCACACACCTGTGTCAGCCAAGGGGGAACGCGCAGGGCAGAGCAGCGCCAGGACAGGGGCGGCAGAGAGGGAGTGATGAGGAAAGATTCAAAGAGCAAAGGGGGGGGGTGTAGTTTGTCCTCCCGCTTTGCGGGCCCAGCTCACACTGCTGTTGACCCACAGCGGCCCTCTAGCCAGGCCAAGGGGGCCAGGCGTGGGGGGCAAATTCCTACACTGGTGTTTGTTTGAGCCACGCACAGGGACCTGGGGTGGATTTAACCAGGGCCAAGGGGTGGTAAATGTGCAGGAGCTCCCAGATAGGGGGCCTTGGAAGCCATGACTGGAAGCCACCCAGCCTCCAGGGGCTCGGGGTGGGGTGAGGGTTGCCCCACTCCTGTGCATGGGTTTCTTGTTAACTCAGAGCCGGCCCCGCTTGGTCACATGGTGCTGCTGGGCTCCCTCCCTGCATGGCTGCTGGCAGAGCTGAACCAGTCCAGTGACCAGGGAGGCTGGGCGAGCTGTGCCAAGCAGGGAGAACCAGGAGCAATAGCTGGATGCTGTAGGGAGGGGCCACTGCTTTCTGGGAGGTGAGGCTGAGGGGGCAGCCTGGGGACGGGGTGACTTGAGCTGTTCTGGGAGTGGCTGAACCTTTAAACGGTGACCCCCCAATCAGCAGTTACATGTCTGGGCACCAGGTTCTAGACCAGGCAGTTCTCTGCGTGACGTCTGTTGTAAAAGTGTTCATAAGTTCTTTTAGCCTGTTTATCTGATTTGGCTGCGCTCTTCCTGTCTGGCCACTTTGTAGTAGGTTCTTGGAACAGTAGTTCTGAGTTGTCTTTCCATGAGGAGTTGTGCTGGACTAGATGCAGGAGCTGCTGTTGGTGTTGATCTGTAATTCAGAGGAGCAAGGAATGGATCTTCCTGCTGTCAGATGTTTTTAGCTGCCTGCGCAGCTCTCTCAGCCTCTCCATTCGCTTGTGAGTAATGTGGGCTGCCAGTGATATGAGCAAAATCATATTTCATTCAGACTGACTTAAATTCTGCTGCAGTGAATTGTGGGACATTGTCCATCACTAGTTGTTCTGGATACAGAAATGAGCAAACGTACACTTCAGTTTCTCAATAACACTGCAACATGTTATGTCTTTCAAGTACATTATTTCTATATAGCTGGAAAAATAGTCCACAATGACCTGGCAATGATGTCCTCTGAATTCACAAAATCTGCAGCTAGTCTTTCCCAGTTCTCTCTCTTGTAGAGGTGGTTGTTCACTGGTTCAGCATTGCCTCTTAAGTTGATTTGGACTAGATCACCTTTCAAAAGCCCAATAGCATCAGATCCTCAAGTTCTTCCATCTTTCTCACTAGGCCCATCATGGCTGCTACACTGCAGCTGAGAAGGTTGTTGGTCTTTGATCCCATACACACTGAACGCAAAGCTTTTGTCTTTGTAAATTGGTTCGGTGATGAACTGGCCCATGCAGTTCAAAATCCCTTCAGGGAGGGTCAGAGCTGTGTGACATCAGCTCTCGAGTCAATTTTAAAGTCAATAGTCTTGCTTTGAATATTCAATGTCACTCTCCAGGCGGGCGCCATGTCATCACAAGTGATAGATCCCAGAATCAATGGGTCTTGATTGTCTGCAATATGAGTCAACTCCCTGACTGCTTCAGTGCAACGAACAGCTGCAAAATGTCCATATTTCAGGCATTTATTACAACATGCGCCTCTGGCTGGACATGTATCATCCCTTGGGATATGACTTTTCCACACCTTGTGCATGTAGACTGGCATTTGTCCCTCTTAGCCTGGGAATTCTCTCTCCTTACCTCAGGGAGTTTATGAGAAAGACTTTTAACACTTAAGTGTCTGTTTGTAGCTTTTAAGCTAGTTGCAGGTTTTTCAATTTGTTTTTGCCTGTTGTTTGAATAATTCTGACTCTTGCTAGCTGTATAGCTGTGGGTAGAGTTAAATCTCTCTTCGGCGGTAGCTGCTGTGAAAGGTTTTTTGCAGTGTTGTTGTAGCTGTGACAGTCCCAGGATATTAGAGGTAGGTGAGGGAATATCATTTAGACCTCACCTGGCTTGTCTCTATGAAAGGTTTTTATCTTTTAACCCAATAACCAGCCTGTTTCTGAAATTTTCATGTTTTACATTCCCCAAATCACAGTTTTCAGCCAGGGGATGCAGAGGTCTTATAAAACTTTCAACATTTTCCCCTGGTTCTTGAATTCTTTGCTGAAAACATGCTCTTTAATAAACCACATTTCCCTCGGTTATAAAGTGTGCATCAATCCTAACCACAACCCTTGCATAGTTGTCTTTGTGATGGTCTTCAGTAAAGTCAAAGGAGGTAAAGATATGCTCTGCGTGCTTCTCCATAGCCTAAATTAAAGTCAATACCTGTATATCCCCAGTTCCTTTGTGCAGCTTGTTTGCAATGCAAAATCGTGCAAAACATTGTTTCCAGTCTGTCCATTGTGAAGGGTTATGAAAGGTGACGTTCTCTGGGGAATCAGAGAGGGGCATGTTGATGAGGTCCTGCAAACTTTGTTGCTGTTCCTTCCGTCTGCAACCTGTGTTGCTGTTTTCCTTTGGTTTCTGTTCTTAGTTTACTCCTGACACCATATCATGTTCGGTACCAGATATGGACTGCCTACAGAGATTGTTTACACGCACCAGATGGAGAGTTCTTAATTTGTAATGAAAGAGGTGCTGGGGCTCAAGCAATTTTTTTACAATCATAACTGATGCAGCAAGCCCAGAGGTGCCAGGGCTTAGCCCTGGCAAGCCCTGGCACAAGTTGAGCACTGCAGATGGGTTCATCATAAGAACCGTTAATGCTCTGCTGGATACAGCTGAGGTTCATTTAAATAAGGTATTTTACAGAGCGTCACCTAGTAGCTGAACAGTATGATACAGGGTAACATGCCATTACACAGGTAGCCTGGCTTGTTTGCTAGACTCCATCCCATGTTAATCTTACTAGCCAGCTGCTCCTGCCCCCGGTGTCAGCTCAGAGCAGCCGGGCAGGCTCTGCACAAAACTTATGGGAGCGGTCTGGGGGCATCAGAGCTGCACTGCAGTGGGCATAGGCAGATGTTGAATTGGCACCTCGCTGGTCTTCCCTCCAGTTGTTGAGGCCTATTTGCCTTTCCCTGGTGATGGGCGTTGTGTTCATTAACACTATTTGGATTTAACACCCCCCCATAAAGAACCTGTTCTGTTCCCCCCGGGCCCGAGAGGGGGTTGGTTTGGAGGGCTCACCCCAGGGCGAGATCCTGCAGCTGGGGTCCAGGAGACCCTGGGAACAGCTTGAGCCGGGCCTGTGCCACTACTAAATAAAGAGCGGCAGGGTCCCAGCAGAGTTCGGCAGGGCTGAGGGTAGTATTTAGTGTTGTGAAAGCTGGGGAGGTGGGTGGACGCTCCAGGAGCCCCCACTGGGGGGTTACCCCTAGAAGGCAGTAATGGATGGGCCCCTTTCTCCTGCCCGCTTGCTGGATCTCACCATCCAGTGGGGGACTGGACATCAGTCTGGTGAACGTGCCGGCGGGGGCTAGTTTGTGGTTATGAAAGGCCTGGGGAGAACTAGGCCCTCCTTTGACGCTGCACTGCCATGAGAACGAAGGGGAGAGGAAAGGGTGGTAGCTGCAGAACCTACAAACGGAGCCGTTTCCTTATGGAGCTCCCAGACCAGCTGTGGGATTCCTGGCCAGGGAGGGGAGGGGCAGGATTTTCACCAGGGTACCATCACTTGTCACCCTGGAAGCCAGCAAGAGCATTGCAGCACCCTGTGCTGCAGAGGCCCCCTCGCTGCATGCAGACTCAGGAATGCATGTCCTTCCACAAGGGGAGCCTTGTCCCCAGGCTGCCCTGATCCTTGTCAGCAGGCCTGCAGGACACAAGGGTTCCCATCCTTTCTGCCATACGCTCTGATGGAGAGTGGGGTAGCAGAGGAAGGCGGGAATGGGCTCACGTCATTTACAACAATCCTTTTTCTGGCTAGGACCATAGCACAGGCCCTGCTAGCCCACCCGCCAGCCCCCATTCACAGGTCCGCAGTTTGAACGGTCTCCCATGGGCCACCGGGCCTTACATCATCAATGAAAGGCAGGAGTTTCTCAGCCACTTGCACAGCCGCACGGCTGGCGCTCTGCCTGTCCATGCCGTCAAGGATGTTTTTCAGCACGGTGATGGCCTTGGCGATGATTTCCCTGTCTACCTCGTGTAGTCGCTCCAGGACGTCTGGCAGCAGACGCTGGAGTTTCCCCACCTGCGTGAAATGAAGAGCTGCTTTACGAAACACCCTCCAGTGACCCACAAGCCATTTCCAAAACAACGTCCACCTCCCCTGCAGACAGAGGCACGGGAACTAAGGGTGTGGGGGGTGCTGCAGCACTCCCAGGTTTTACACGGGGCTCTGCTCCTGGCCCCGCACACAGGGTCCCAGCTGCCAGCCCTGCGCCAACCCCCATCTGTGGCCCCAGCCTCGGTCCCCTTGCTCCATCCACCTCCCCCCCCTCTCCTGGAGCCATGGCCCTGCTCCTGAGCCCAGCTCTTAGGGGTGGCAGGGGGTGTGGGCAGGGGTAAGGGGGGGCGCAGCACCTCCACTATAAAAAGTCTTCCAGCGCCCCTGCCTCCAGGTGACATGTTAGAGCCTCAAAGCCTTTGCACAGCCAGCTAGAATCACGGGCAGCGGGGCCGGCTACCTGCAACATAAGCAGCTGCTTCCTTGTACCCCAGATCTCAGGGGATGGTATTTATTAGCGGGTATCATCTGTGAAAGTTCTCTGCACAACACGTTGACCCCAAATAAATCAAGTCTATTATTGTTATAGGGGTTTGAATAGCACCTCGAGGGCCTATCTGCAATCAGGGCTTGTGCTGGGGGATTTCCAGGCACAGTAAGAGACGTCCCCTGCCCTAGAGCTTACAGGCTAGACACACAAAGGAAGGATTTCTATCCCCATTGTACAGACATGGAACTCAGGCACAGAGAAGCTACGTGACTCGCCCACGGTCACCCCGGGAGTCTGGCAGAGCCAGGAACCGAACCTGGGTTCTCCTGAGTCCCGGTCCTTACAGCCCAGCCTAGAGGAGGGAGCCAATTTTGCACACGAGTTCTAGGGTTGGTCTGTTACTAAAAGCCAGATTCAATCATTTCTGTATTTGGTTTTTGAACCTTTCAAAGACAGCCCCACAAAATTTTTTTGGAGAGGGTCCAGAGAAGAGCTTGAGAACATGACCTATGAAGGAAGGCTGAAAGAATTGTGTTTGTTTAGTTTGAAAAAGAGAAGACTGAGAGGGGACATGATAGCAGTTTTCAGGTATCTAAAAGGGTGTCATAAGGAGGAGGGAGAAAACTTGTTCACCTTAGTCTCTAAGGATAGAACAAGAAGCAATGGGCTTAAACTGCAGCAAGGGAGGTTTAGGTTGGACATTAGGAAAAAATTCCTAACTGTCAGGGTGGTGAAACACTGGAATAAATTGCCTAGGGAGGTTGTGGAATCTCCATCTCTGGAGGTATTTAAGAGTAGGTTAGATAACAGTCTATCAGGGATAGTCTAGACAGTATTTGGTCCTGCCATGAGGGCAGGGGACTGGACTCGATGACCTCTCGAGGTCCCTTCCAGTCCTAGAATCTATGAATCTATGAAAATCTCAACCGGCATCAGGGAAAAAATGTGTCAAATACAGGCTAACCGGTTCCGGAAGAAAAAATGAACCACAAGCAAGTGAAAACCAGGCTGAGGCGCATGGAACGATGGGAATAGTGTATGACAAAGAGAATTACAGTCACGCCCTCTCCATGTCTGATCTAATCATAGTCCGGGTTTAATAAACCGGACTGACCCGCTATTCTCAGGGTAAGTAAATTATCATTAGTGAGAGTTGCCTTCAGATTGTCTCCTCTTTACCAGGCTGCCAGATCTGTGTATTTAAGCCCCAAGAGTTTTCTCTGCCTTCACTATACTGTGTGTATCAAACTTGTTATGAGATCTTAGCAGCAAAAGGCCCCTGTAGAGCTCTTCAGAGGAGCAAGTGCTGCGGGACAGAGCTGTGACGTCAACAGTTAAAATCTATGAGGCTTTAAAAGGGGATTTGTAGGAAAAAATGGTTCCTAATTGAAGCGAAATGGCTCTGTCCGAGCGTCCCTGATCACTGGTGTCGCCAGCATTCCCTGGGGTCTAGAGTCCGCAGCTCTGCTGCTAATCTAGTGCTAGGGTTCTTTGGATCACAGAGACCCCAGACACAATCAGTGCCAGGTGCTGCACACACCCAGAGACACACCCCGCAGCAGCCAGGCCCTGCCCTGCAGAACAGCAGACAAAGGCCAGGCAGGGACTTGCCCAAGGTCACTCAGCAGGTCAGTCACAGAGCCAGGAATAGAAGCCAGGGCTCCTGACTCGAGGCCAGGGCCATGTCCCCTGGGAAGGTTTCAATGACCCCAGCCCTGCAGCAGCTCCCTGCGGTTCTGGGTTTATCCCCCAGCCCTCCTCCCCTCTCACCTTCTCTGGGCGCAGGGACAGGTACAGGAGGCCTTTGAGCGCCAGCCAGCGCACCACAGTGTTGGGGTCTCTCAGCTGCCCACTCAACCGGTCCAGGATGGCGTCTTCCCGCTCATTGCCAAGGTCAGGGCACTGGAGGAGCTAACACACCAACAGCGAAATAAGCTAGAGAACGGGGCTGGACCCTCACGACTCATCTCTGCCACGGGGCCCTTAGCTCCACCTGCCACGGGCGCGGCATGCGCTGTACGCCGGGCACCGCGATTGGTCACCGTGTGTGCCCCACTGAAATGCTGCTAGCGCAACGGCCCCTCGAGGCTCCAGCCGAGATCAAGGCCTACCCTGCTCCCTCACTAAGGCTCAGCTGCATGCGGAGCGGGGAGGGAGGGGGCTGCAGCCTTGTGTTCCAAAGGGCCGCCCGGTCTGCGGGGGGCAGGTGAATTGGCCGTGGATGGGGCCCGGCCTGCGCATGGCTATACGGACGTCAGAGGGGGCTTGAGGGCCGAGGTCACACAAGGGACCATTCTATGGAGCTGAGCCTTGGGGAACAAGAGATACCCGACCCTGGGCTTTGCTCCAGCCCCGCGACACCAGCTGGGGCAGGTAACAATGTCCAGAGTCAGTGACTCCACCCCTAGGGCTCTAGGAGCTTTCCCTGCCCCTGGTCACCCACCCACCCCCAGAGCCTTCAGGGCTACCCCTCTCCTGGCCATAGGCATGGGCGGCGAGTTCTATGGGCCCCCGGTGCCTGGGCACCATGAGCCTCGGCCCCGCCTTCCGCCCCCGCGTCTCCCGGGCCATTTAAAAGAGCCCGGGGCCCCCACTCACCACCAGCAGTGCAGCGGAGCTGAGCGGCTTCCTGCCTGCTTGCTCCACATGGCTGCCGGCCCCTCCCTGCAGCCCCTGGGTGGGGTGGGTCTGTGTCCCACTGTCACGGAGTGTGGGGGAGTCAGGGCCCCGCACCCCCCACTTCCTGCGATTCACCGTGACTCTCACCAGCCAGTAAAACAGAAGGTTTATTAGATGACAGGAACACAGTCCCAAGCAGGGCTTGTAGGTACAACCAGGACCCCTTCAGCCAGGTCCCTCTGGGGGGCAAGGATCTTAGACCCCAGACTTGGGGTTCCCTGCCTCTTCCCACCCAGCCCAAAACTGAAACCAAAACCCCTCCCACAGGCTCTCTCCTCCTCCTTCTCTCCCCCTCGCCCCACCCCCCTTCCTGGCTCAGGTTACAGGCTCAGGTACTGTCCCTCACCTCAAGTCATCCCCTGCTCTCCCATCCCCCATGCAGACAGTCCAGTAAAACTAACCGACATACCCAGGTCAATCCACCCCGCTCCCTACTGCGTCACACCCACCCCAAGCGCCCCTGCAGCCAGTAGGAAGCTGCGCGGGCAGTGCCTGGGGGTAGCAGCACACGGAGGCCCCCAGGCCCGCCCTGCCTAGGAGCCCCAAGTAAGCGCCGCGCCCTCCCAACTCCTCCCAGAGCCTGCACCCCCACCCCTTTCCCACACCCCACTCCGGCCCCCAAACTCCCTCCCAGAGCCTGCCCCCCTCCCTCCGCACCCCCTCCTGCCCCCAAACTCCCTCCCAGAGCCTGTACCCCCTCCCTCCACACCCCCTCCTGCCCCCAAACTCCTCCCAGAGCCTGCACCCCTCACCCCCTCCTGCACCCCCACCCTCTGCCCCAGCCTGGAGCCTGCACCCAGCACCCAAACTCCATCCCAGAGCCTGCACCCAAGGCCCCTTCCCCACCCAAACTCCCTCCCAGGGCCCAACCTCTCACCCCTCCTGCACCCCAATCCCCTACCCCAGCCCAGTGCCTGTACCCCAGACCTCCTCCCCCCGCCCAAACTCCCTCCCAGAGACTTAGGCAGGTGGGGGGCAGGGTTTGGGGGGGCAGAGTTTGGAGGGGCGGGCTCTGCTGGTCACCACCAAAATTTCTACAAACCTGTCGCCCCTGGCCATAGGTCAGCCCCATGCCACAGTCACCGCTGGGCTAGGGCTGTTCTCACGACCCTCACCCGCCGGTGAGGCTCACCTGAATGAAGAACGCCATGGCCGGGATGTACCGCCTATCATCCCTGCAGTTGAAGATGGCCATCAGCTTGTGGAAAATCCAGCAACGCTCCTGGAAACTGACCGAAACCATGGCCCTGGCATGGGAAACACAAACACCACATCATCGAGGTGGGCAAGGACTGGTTCTCCATTTACAAATCTAACCAGACCAGTGCCACAGGACAGGGGATCCCGGGTGACTAGTCACGTGCAGCTGGCACGGACTAGTTCCTGCTGGCTTAAAATGCCCAGCGGCCTAACTGCTAGAGACCCAGACCCTTAATCACTCTACAGGGAGCCCTTCCATGAGGCCAGCTCCGAGCACGCAGCGCTGGGGCTGTGTGACGAAGTGGGACCGTTCTTAATGTTTCCTCTGAATACTGTGTGGGTGCCTCAGTTTCCCCTATGCATTTCTTAAGTCTCCAGTGTGCATAAATGGCTGACAATCTGTCTCCTAGCAACAAATGGCCAGGGCCCTTCCACCCTTGCAAGGGGATAGCTAAAGGTGAACAAAGAGATCAGGTGACCTCCTGGTCCAGGAAAGAGACAAAGGCCAGAAAGGAGGGGCTGGAGGGGGGTTTCAGTTGGGAGCTGGCTGGGGACCAGAAGTGAGTGCAGACGGAGTTGTCTGCCTCGCTGGGCCCCAGAATGGACCCGGCTGAGGGGTCCCGTTTGCTGTACCTACAAGCTCTGTTTTAGACTGTGTTCCTGTCATCTAATAAACTTCTGTTTTACTGGCTGGCTAAGAGTCACGTCTGACTGCGAAGTGGGGGTGCGTGCAGGATCCTCTGGCTTCCTCAGGACCCCACCTGGGGGGACTCGCTGTGGGAAGCGCACGGAGGGGCATATGCTGAATGCTCCAAGGAGAGACCCAGGAAGGTGAAGCCGTGTGAGCTTCTTGCCCTGAAGACAGTCTGCTCCGAGGGAGAGGAGGCTCCCCAAAGTCCTGACTGGCTTTGTGGGGAGCAGTTCCAGAGCATTGCCCGGGGACTCCGTGACAGGCTGCAAGAGAACTGCAGACAAAGAAGGGCGTCGGTGGGCTCGGTGGCCTTTCTCATGTGCCCAGATATTGGGTGATGAGAGACAGAAGGTGGGTTAGGGAATATCTTAGATTGGTCTAAGACAAGTGTTGGAGCTTTCTGTGTTAGCTTCTCTCTCTCACCCACAGATGCTGGGCCAGCCAAAGACATTCCCTCCCCCACCTTGTCTCTCTCATGTGCTGGGCCTGACAGGGCTACACCAACGCTGCAGTCAGACATGACGGAGGCTGTCTTTGCCCAACCACACCTGCCAGAGCCACGCAGGAAGCGGTTTACGCCAGGCAGCGCAGGGTGGAGAAGTAGCCGACTGACTCCTCGGCCAACAGCACAGAGGCTGCGGCCTGTTCCACGCAGGCGATTGGGAGCCGCGTCTCACCCAGCGGGGAAGGTGATGTGGCCGTGTCCTGGGCCCAGGGACGGGAGATGCTGCTGCGGTCAGTTCTGGGCAGCAGCCCCAGGGACAAGACACTCACCGGGCAAGCAGCAAGACGCCTTTGTGGTGCATGTCGGCGTTCATGAGCATGCCCCAGCCACCCTGCTTCTGGATGAACGTGGCCTGGTCCCCGTAGCCAGCACATTGGAGCAAGGCTTGCATGGCATTCACCGCACACCTGCATGCAGAGCGAGCCTCTTGTTACTGAGCGAGCCCAGGCCAGGCCCTGCCGCGTGCCTGCGGGCAACGGTGCAGAACCGAGGCGGGGTGTCGGGCTGGCAGTACCTGACGGGGCTGAGGGGTGCGAGCGTGTCCTCCTGGTTATGCACCCTCTGGTTATCCATGGACGGCTCCACCGTGTAGGTTATTTGGAAGAGCAGGGCGATGGAAAGCTGAGGGAAGAGCTCCTTCACCTTCTCCCTGGAGCCCTGCTGCTTGAGGATCTTGTACAGGACTCTGGTGGCCTGCAGCCAAGAACAGGAGACAGATGTCACTGCAGGGCCTTCGTCCTTCCCACACTCCCCCAAGGCACCTAGAGAGGAGGGGTGGGCTGGGGGCTAAGGCCTGGGATGCTGGGTTCAATTCCTAGCCTGTGTGACCTTGGCTAGAACCACAGAAGGGACTTGGGCTCAGCGTTGCCATGCCTAGCTTCATGTGCCCTGCTGCCCAGTGGACTCACAGCCCTGAGTTAAGTGCCCAGGCTCCATATACGCTCCAGAGGGAGAGTCAGTTGGGCCAATTGTTAAAGAGGGTAAACGGGATGGCCTGGGTAATTTCAGGCCTGTCAGCCTGACATCGATCCCAGGCAAGATAATGGAGCGGCTGGTACAAGATTAAATTAATAAAGAATTAAAGAAGATAATTTAATTAATGCAAATCAACATGGGTGTATGGAAAATATTTCCCGCCAAGATAATTGCGATCTGTTTTTCGATGAGATTACAAGTTTGGTAGAGAAAGGAAATAGCATTGGCATAATGTATGTAGACTTCTGTAAGGCGCTTGAGTTGGCGCCGCACTCCAGTTTGATCGGAATCCTAGAAGGATACAAAAGTAACGTGGCGCACATGAATTGGTTATAAACTGGCTGACAGGTCTCAAAATGTAATTGTAAACTGGGAATCAGCATTGCACTGGTGTGTTTCCAGTGTGGTCCCTGCAGGGATTGGGTCTTGGCCCTACGCGATTTAACATTTTTATCAATGACCTGGAAGAAAACATAAAATCATCACTGATAAAGTTTGCAGATGACACAAGAATTGGGTGAGTGGTAAATAATGAAGAGGACAAGTCACTGATACAGAGCGATCTGAATCGCTTGGTAAACTGGGGGGCAATCAAACAGTATGTGTTTTACTATGGCTCATTGTAAATGAATACATCTAGGAACAGGACGGGGGATTCTCTCCTGGGAAGCAGAGACTCTGAAAAGGACCTGGGAGTCCTGGTGGATAATCAGCTGAACAGGAGCTCCCAGTGTGGTGCTGTGGCCAAAAGAGCTCATGTGATCCTGGGATAAATAAACAGAAGAATCTCGAGTGGGAGTATTTGGCACTGGTGTGACCCACTGCTGGGATCCTGGGTCCTGTTCCAGTGCCCACAATGCAAGAAGAATGTTGATAAATTGCAGAGGGTTCAGAGAAGAGTCGTGAGAATGATTAAAGGATTAGAAACCATGTCTTATAGTGATAGGGTGACCAGACAGCAAGTGTGAAAAATCAGGACGGGGGTTGGGAGTAATAGGAGCCTATATAAGAAAAAGACCCTAAAATCAGGACTGTCCCTATAAAATTGGAACATCTGGTCACCCTACACAGTGAGAGACTCAAGAAGCTCGATCTATTCAGCTTAACAAAGAGAAGGTTGAGGGATGACTTGATTACTGTCTATAGGTATTTCCCTGGGGAACAAATATTTAATAATTGGCTTTTCAATCTAGCAGAGAAAGGTCTAACATGATCCAGTGGCTGGAAGTTGAAGGTAGACATTCAGATTGGAAATAAGGCATACACGTCACAGTGAGAGTAATTAATCATTGGAACAATTTACCCAGGGTGGTGATAGATTCTCCATCACTGACCATTTTTGAATCACGATGGGATGTTTTTCTTCAAAGACCTGCTCTAGGAATGTTCTGGGGGCAGTTCTCTGGCCTGTGTCATGCAGGGGATCTGACTAGATGATCACAGAGGTCCCTTCTGGCCTTGAAATCTATGAAGCTAAGAGTGGGGAGCTGCCTAAACCAGCCAATAGGAAATGCTGAGGAGAGGGGTGTGGCCTAAGCCCCACCCCCAAAGGGAATTCGGTATCTATCTCTACTTGGGAACACTTAAATAGTCATTGGAGCAGAGTTTAGACCCCGGGTCTCCCAGTTGGGTGCCCTAACCACTCGACTAGAGACAGTGGTGTAGTCCAAAATCTGAAGGTACTGGAATGCCACTAAAATATTGATTTTCATAAACATGAATTATACAAATTCACATTTTATTTGTCTACTGAATTTCTGGTACAGTAATTCTTGGCTAAACCAGGCATGGCTGAAGACAGGCCGGCTGTCCGAAATAACAAGGTATTGGATTTTTTTTTTAATTGTATACACCAGGGGTCGGCAACGTTTGGCACGCAGCTCGCCAGGGTAAGCACCCTGGCGGGCCGGGCCAGTTTATTTACCTGCTGACATGGCAGGTTCGGCCGATTGCGGCCCCCACTCGCCGCGGTTTGCCGTCCCGGGCCAATGGGGGCGGCGAGAAACCGCGGCCAGCACATCCCTCGCCCGCGCCGCTTCTCATCGCCCCCATTGGCCCGGGACGGCGAACCGCGGCCAGTGGGGGCCGCGATCGGCCAAACCTGCCACGTCAGCAGGTAAATAAACTGGCCCGGCCCGCCAGGGTGCTTACCCTGGCGAGCCGCGTGCCAAACGTTGCCAACCCCTGGTACACACACACACACACACACACACACACACACACACACACACAGACAGACACCTATAGTAGCTATTCAATTCATTTTAACTGTTGAAATCATTGTGCTGAAATGCCATTAATGTGTACACAGCACACTATGTAAAAGATATAAATCTAGACAGTACAGTGATAAAAACCCAATGAATGCATAGCATGTTTTCTTTTTACTTTAGCCTATAGGCTAATGAAAATACAAAATAAATCACGCTGCTGCACTATAGACATTAGTCTATCAGGCGGAAATAATAAAAGTTTATTTTAAATTGAAACTAGCTAATAGGCTACACAAGTAACACAAAATACATCAAGGCATAACAGGGGCTGTAGTAGCAAAGGCCTGCTGTAATGCATTTATCTAATTTCTACAAATATTTCCACAAAGCGTCTTTCTCCATCTTGTAATTTATGTGTCTGTGAATCAGAGGGAGAACGAGGATGTCTGAGCCAAGTTCTGGCACAGCTGAGAGGGTGCCACATGGAAAATGAAGGGCCACGTAGCTTGCTAAACATGAGATTTGACATATGCGGAATAAGCCGCTTGCCACATTTGCCATTCACAATCATAGTCATGTGGCTAAATCCACGCTCACACTCAGCCGTGCTGCATGAAATCACACGCGTGGAGCTGAACAGAGGTTTCAGCTGAGCTGGCACTTCTGACCAGTATAGTCAAGAAAGTCACGCTAGGCATTGACTATTCCTGTCACTGGTAGACCAAATCGGTTGCACAGCTGCCCTACCTCCTTTTCACTTTATCTAAGAATAATGGGTCACTACAAAAAGTAATTTTCCCTCTGCTGATACTCACATCTTCTTCTTGTTCTTTCTTGTCACTCTATATGCATCCGAAGAAGTGGGTTGTAGCCCACGAAAGCTTATGCTCTAATAAATTTGTTAGTCTCTAAGGTGCCACAAGTACTCCTGTTATTTTTGTTCTTTCTTGGTTTCAGGTGACCGGCAGTAAAGCGTATACAGTTTGTCAAAGAATTCCAAGTGATTTACAGCTCTTACTTCACTTAACGTTTCAGCAGCTGCCAAATCCAACCTGTGATTCACACACTACCTCGCTAGAACATTTGGGTACTTCTTCACAATACAGCTCGCTACGCCAGAGTTCTTCCGAAGCATAACACTAGCACCATCACTCGCAAATACTACAAGAGTAATTGTAATCAGAATTCGATTTATTGAGGCATTTCAGCTCACAATCTACAGTGCCTGAAGCCGTCTGATGTGGAAGTGCAATCAGATCAAGAAACATGAAGTGAGGATAATCATCCTTCAAAGTGTCACATTTTAAATAGATTCTAACTGTTGATTCATTGCTCAGAGTAGTTGATTCATCAACAGACATGGCTATCTTTCCGTCACTCTCCGGCATCTGAGCGCACATTCGTCATTTGCAAGGCTTTCGGTGCATTGCAGATGAGATAGGGTCTAGCATGTCTGTAGCACTGAATTGTGAACACAGACCGATACCAATATCTACACCATGCAGTATCTGGAATTCAGTTAAATCGGGACGATCAGAGTAGGGTCTGCCATGTTTAGCAATGTAATAGGCCATTCGCTTTACCTGCACAGTTGTGTCAAGTTCTGATTTTGTCATGTTAACCACTTCAACTTCAAAAGTTGAGGTTTCTGCTTCTGTTGAAAGCTGTAAAGCTACCTCAGATGCAGTTGAATCTTTGTGTTCCTTTATCTTCATTGGCAGAGATGTTAATCTGGACTCTCAGCTAGGTCCATAAGGAGAAACAGAAAACTACCACCACCCTACTGCTATGGAGAGAGAGACCTTGATGAAACTTTGCTACAGATAAGGCATCCAAGCTTACCATCATGGCAGGACAACCAAGGATAATCCCTCTTCTTCAGCATCCACTAATCAGAATTCATGCCAGCTGGTCCTTTGGCTGTTGAAGGGTAATCTTCACGGTTCGTTCTCACTGCAATAGCCACCTCAGTGAACTCCATTACAGGAAGAGCTCTGTTTTTGTGTTTGTGTCTGCAGTTGATGCACGGCTGCTGCTGTCTTCGTCAACACCTTTAGCCTTCTCAAAGAAGTAGTTAGGAAGAGAAGAATTTCCTAATGCTCTTTTTACTGCATCAGAGGACTGCTGGCTGTAACAGACAGTTGTGCCGGAGATGTGAATCATCTCATTTAGCTTGCCTACTATGTGCGTTCTGGCTCGATTACAATATTGTTGTCTGGTGTTGTTTCACATCTTTATTAATGACCTGGATGTAGATAGAGAGAGCAAACTGGTCAAGTTTGCAGATGACACAAAGCTAGGAGGAGTCACCAATACTTTAGAGGAAAGAGCTAAAATTCCGAGGGATCATGGTAAATTGGAGGACCGGGCTATAGACAACAAAATGAAATTCACCAAAGACAAATGTGAGGTGCTACATTTAGAGAAGAAAAATCAAATGCACAGATACAGAATGGGGGATAACCAACTTGGCCGTGGCACTTCTGAGAAGGATCTGGGAGCTGTGGTGGATCACAACCTCAGCATGAGTCAGCAATGCGATGCTGTTGCAAAAAAAGCAAATGCAATTTTAGGTTGCATTAACAGAGCTATAGCATGCAAGTTATGGGAGGCGATAGTACCGCTCTACTCAGCACTGATTAGGCCTCAGCTGGAGGACAGTGTCCAGTTTTGGTCACCAATGTCTAGAAAGGATGTGGAGAAACTGTAATGGATCCAGAGGCGAGTAACAAAGATGATCAGAGGGATGGAACACAAGCCATACGAGCAAAGGCTGAAGGAACTGGCTATGTGTCGTTTGGAAAAGAGGAGATTAAGGGGGGACTTGATAATGGTCTTCAGATACTTGGAAGGCTGCCATAAAAAAAGATGGAGAAAAGTTGTTCTCTCTTTCCACAGAGGGCAGGACAAGAGGCGATGGGGTCAAACTACAGCACAGCAGATGTAGATTAAACCTCAGGAAAAGCTTCCTAACGGTAAGAAGAGTAGGACAATGGGACAGACGCCTAGGGAGCTTGTGGAAACTCCTTCGCTGGAGGTTTTCAGAAGGGGGCTGGAGCCATCTGTCTGGGGTGGGTTAGACACAACAAGTCCTGCATCGTGGCAGGGGGCTGGACGAGCTGACCCTGCGATCCCTTCTCACCCTGTGGTTCTAGGAGTGCTGCTGAATAGCACCAGGAGAGCGTTTCGGCGTGTTCCGGCTCGACTATAGCACTGGCTAGAGTCACGCTCTCTCTTCGGCCCAATGACTACACCCCGTGGGAGACTGAGAGACACCCTCAGGCAGTGATGGGGACACACGGCGCTCCTTCCCTTGCTGCAGGGGCTGGTACTTACGGCCAAGGGCTCGTTTCTCTGAGAGATATGATGGTAGTAAAACGGCTGCTCCCGCAGCGTGTTGAGCAGCTCCTTTAGGATCTTTTCTGTGGTCTGGCAGTGGGATGTCAGCATCCTCCACATCTCCGCAGCAACGCTGCAAAGGGAGAGAGCCAATGGCACTTGGTCAGAGCCCCGCCAGCCTCCTGTACCCCCTCCCCCCCCCCCCGGCACCGGCACCCTGCTGGGTCTCCTCACACCGGCCAGTTCTTTGTTGCCCTCCCGCTGCTGCTGGTGCAGGCTGCCTAGGGACCGGGTCTGAGTGTCAGCCCCAGGGAAGGCTGAGGGATGCCATACAGGGTTTTGCAGGCTGGCCTGTCTCCAGGGCAAGCCAGCCTGCAAAACCCTCCAGGAGAAGCAGCAGCTCTGCAGGGAGCAGGAGATCTCTGGAAGGTTCTGCACTCCCCTGTCCCTGGCAGCGGGACCAGTCCGGGGGACCCGGAGCGCAAGCGGCGGCAGCCCCAGCCCCGTACCTGTCACATGACAGCGAGCAGCCCAGCAGGGTTCTGACCACCTCCTCGCTGTACTGGTTGCCCAGCACGAGAAGGGTCCTGAACAGCTCCCTCCGGGACAGCGGCTCGCTGATGGAGTCCAGGTTCTTGTAAATGCTCATCACAGCCTCCGACACCTGGAAGGGAAATGAGGAGATGGGGGCCTCGGCTTCCTCGCACTGCTATTGATCTGGGGTGCCAGGGACCTGCTGCACCTGAGAGCCATCTGCCCTCCCAGATCCTCTTCACCAGCCCCAGACCTAGAGCACAGGACCAGTTCCCGGCCTATCGATTCATAGACTGCAAGGCCACAAGCGGCCATGGTGATCACCTAGACCAGGGGTCTCAAACTCAAATGACCACAAGGGCCACATGAGGACTAGTACATTGGCCCGAGGGCCGCATTACTGACACCTTCTCCCCGCCGCCCTCGGCCCCACCCCCACTCCACCCCTTCCATGAGGCCCCACCCCTGTCCCGCCTCTTCCCACCCCTTCCCTGCCCCCATTCCAACCCCTTCCCCGAAATCCCCACCCCAACTCCGCCCCCTCCCTGCCCCCAGGGGGTGCAGGAGGGGTGTGGGGTGTGGCAGGGGCTCAGGGCAGGGAGTTGGGGTGTGGGGTGCAGGAGGGGTGAGGGGTGTGGCAGGGGGTCAGAGCAGTGGATTGGGGTGCAAGAGGGGTGCAGCAGGGGGCTCAGGGCAGTGGGTTGGGGTGCAGGAGGGGTGCAAGGTGCGTCAGGCGGCTCAGGGAAGGGGGTTGGGGTGCAGGAGGGGTGTGGGGTGCGACAGGGGCTCAGGGCAGGGGGTCGGGGTGCGGCGGGGGCTCAGGGAAGTGGGTTGGGGTGCAGGAGGGGTGTGGCAGGGGGTCGGGGTGCAGGATGCGGCAAGGGGCTCAGGGCAGGGCATTCGGCTGCAGGAGGAGTTCGGGGGGCGGGCTCTGGCCCGGCGCGCACCGGCGGCAGGCCAGACTCCCTGTCTGCCCTGCCCCGCCCCGTCCCCGCGCTGCTCCGGGATGTGTGTATTGCTGTTGCTTCAGGCACCGCCCCCAGCATCTCCCATTGGCCAGGAATGGGGAACCGCGGCCAATGGGAGCTGCTGGGGGCGGTGCCTGAAGCAACATCAACACACACAGCAATGTGCCCTCCCTTCCCCACGTTCCGGCCGCTTCCCGGCACGGCGCGGGGGCAGGGCAGGCAGGCAGGGAGCCTGCCCTGCCCCCGGTGCGCGTCGGGCCGGAGCCGCTCTAGGTAAACGCTGGGGGAGGGCAGGAGCAGGGGCTGCGAGGGGCTCATGGGCTGCAGAAAATTACCTCGCGGGCCGCATGTGGCTCATGGGCCGCGTGTTTGAGATCCCTGACCTAGACTGACCCCCCGCCCCCCCGCATTGCACAAGCCAGAGACCTGTCCCCCAATAACACCTAGAGTCTCCCACGGATGGGCTCCCCCAGCAGGGTGTTCTCACTGCAGCTCTTACCCCCTCCAACCTTGGGCCGGGGACCCTCAGGATCCCATGCAGCATGTGCCTGGCCACCACCGAGTCATGGACGCTGGTGTCTCTCATGCTGTCAATAGCAGTGAGGAGGAAGTCCATGCGCTCGGATCCATTGAAGTACTTCCCAAACATCTGAAACAAACCTGCCAGTGAAACCCCTTTTGCTGCCCAGCGCGGTTCCAGTCAGTGGCCGAGCAGCCAGGACTGGCCCAGCCAGGAGTGCAGGCAAACCCCACTCTGCCGGGACAGGGCTGGGTTACTGCACCTGGGCAGCACAGTACCCAGCCAGCAATCAGGAACTGTCGTGCATGGCAGAGGCCAGCCGGGCAGTGCACGGGGGCACAATACTGCACAGCACGGATACACTCTTTAGTGCTCAGCAGGGGCTGGGGCTGGTGCACAGATGCAATGATGCCTTTTATTGCATTAATCTCTGGGGAAGCTCCCACCATGCCTGACAAGGAGCTGGGATCAGGTTTGGATGAGCCCCAGTGCATCTTGGGATGTGGCATGTAGGGAGGCATATTGGGCTGCATTAGTAGAAGCATTGCCAGCAGATTGAGGGAAGTGATTATTCCCCTCTATTCGGCACTGGTGAGTTCACATCCGGAGTATTGCATCCAGTTTTGGGCCCCCCACAAGAGAAAGAATGTGGACAAATCGGAGAAAGTCCAGCAGAGGGCAACAAAAATGATTAGGGGGCTGGGGCACATGACTTATGAGGAGAGACTGAGGGAACTGGGCTTATTTAGTCTGCAGAAGAGAAGAGTGAGGGGGGATTTGATAGCAGCCTTCAACTACCTGCAGGGGGTGGGGGGTTCCAAAGAGGATGGAGCTAAGCTGTTCTCAGTGGTGGCAGATGAGAGAACAAGGAGCAATGGTCTCAAGTTGCAGTGGGGAAGTGTGACGTTATTGACATAAACTGGGACCATATAGATCATTGTTGCAACCAAGGTCCTGTAGTGGCACCCAAATCTTGTATAAAGGGGGTCAAATGGGGTGTCTAAGACAAGGTTATGGTTTACTGGTTATGATTATGCTGTCTATATGGGTGTATCAGTTTTGTAGTTGAAGTTATGAATATTGGCTCTATACTGTCTGTATGGCAAACTTATGCTATGCTTCTGGGTGACATCCCAGACAAGCTGGGATTAGCTCTGCCTAGCCTGCTTGATGGCCCATTAAGGACCATCAGCTATACAATGGACCCATTGAGAGAAGGCCAATATGCCTTCAGACTCAGCAAAGTATGCAGGGACTGGCCCATGTGACTCCAGGCTCCATTTTGCTGTAATTTTCCACAGTGAGAACAAAGAGGTGTTCTTACACCTGGAAAAGACTATATAAGGCTGATGCCTCATCTCCATTGGGTCTTCAATCCTGCTTCTTACCTCTGGAGGAACTTTGCTACAAGCTGAAGCTTTGAACAAAGGACTGAGGACCCATCCCAGCAGGGGATGTATTCCAGAGACTTGATTTGAACCTGCAGTTTATTCTATCGCTGCTGCAAGCCTGAACCAAGAACTTTGCCATTACTGTATGTAATTGATTCCATTTAACCAATTCTAACTCTCATCTCTATCTTTTTCCTTTTATGAATAAACCTTTAGATTTTAGGTTCTAAAGGATTGGCAACAGCGTGATTTGTGGGTAAGATCTGATTTGTATATTGACCTGGGTCTGGGGCTTGGTCCTTTGGGATCAGGAGAACCTTTTTCTTTTACTGGGGTATTGGTTTTCATAACCATTTGTCCCCATAACGAGTGGCACTGGTGGTAATACTGGGAAACTGGAGTGCCTAAGGAGATTGCTTGTGAGACTTGCGGTTAGCCAGTGGGGTGAGACCGAAGTCCTCCTAGTCTGGCTGGTTTGGTTTGCCTTAGAGGTGGAAAAAACCCCAGCCTTGGGCTGTTACTGCCCTATTTGAGCAATTTGTCCTGAGTTGGCACTCTCAGTTGGATTCCGCCAGAACTGCATCGTCACAGGAAGGTCTAGGTTGGATATTAGGAAAAACGATTTCACTAGGAGGGTGGTGAAGCACTGGAATGGGTTATCTGGGGAGGTGGTGGAATCTCCATCCTTAGAGGTTTTTAAGGCCCGGCTTGACAAAGCCCTGGCTGTGATGATTTAGTTGGGGTTGGTCCTGCTTTGAGCAGGGCGTTGGACTAGATGATCTCCTGAGGTCTATGATTCTATGAGGTGGAGTGGGCCAGAGGCAGGGCTCTGGCCCAGATGAATGGGCTCAGTCACACGCCTGGGTCTGTCCCTTCCCCCGACTCCTAGGGTGTTAATTTCTGACTCCTGATAACTCTGGGCACAACAATCCCATGAAGCACTGACTGTACTTACCCGTGTGATATCGCTGGTGTTGGTGAACAAGGTGTCCCAGGAGCCGTACAGGGTTTGCTCGTCCTCGAGGAACTGCCGATACTCTGCACTGTTCTTCATCATCATTGTGGCTGAACCAGGGTGGGGAAACAGACAGCAGGCAATATAAATCAGATGTTCGGTTAGCAAACGGGAGTTTTGCAAGAAAGTTTAGAGAGGGTGTGTGAGAGACAAGTACATCTAACAACCATACTGTAAACTCAGGCCAATAACCCCCTCCCCAAAAACAAAACTAAACAAACTAACCCCCCTGGAAGAGTAAAAATAAACCAGGCAGAAGGGCAGCAGCAGCATGGGGCTCGCCAGTTGATTGCACTGAATGCAGCATGTCTGATTACCAGCTCTGTGGGCAGGTAGCATATGTGGGCATTTGGCCCAAGGAGCTACTGGCCCTCGGAGACCAGGAGGCCAGAGGGGCTGAACTGGTGGAGCCAAGGGCGACAGCGAGGTACATAGAGGAGACTTTTAGGGACGCAGTAGAGTGGTCCCACCCCCAGTCTGACAGCCTCTGTGCTGCTGAGGAGGGTGAAAGTTTCGGGGAAGGAGAACATCGAGCTAGAGCAGAGGGAGACGATCCCATAGTTGGGACCCACCTTCCAGATGAAGTCATGATGTCCTCTCAAATTGAGGTAGGAACCCCAGTTACAAAGAAAAGCCAGGGATTCAATCAATAGACATATAAGCAGTTTGGTTTGTGATGACTGGGAGAACCACATGGTAAATTGCCTGCCTGGTGCAAAGGTTGCAGCTCTCACGAGACATCCAGACAGACTTATGTGCCCTGTGGTATGTAACCTAGCGTTTAAATCGGCCTCTGTATGAGATAGCTAATGTGACAGTGAATTTTTAAAAAGTCTCCAGATGTGATCCCTGGTAATACATAATACTCAATACTGACTTCAGTACCAGGCAAATTGTTGAAACTATAGGAAAGAACAGAATTATCAGACACGTCGGTGAACACAATTTGTTGGGGCAGAGTCAACATGGCTTTTGTAAAGGGAAATCATGCTTCACCAATCTACTAGAATTCTTTGAAGGGGTCAACAAGAATGTGGAGAAGGGTGATCCAGTGGATATAGTGTCCTTGGACTCCTTTGACAGGGTCCCTCACCAAAGGCTCTTAACCAAAGGAAGCTGTCATAGGATAAGAGGGAAGGTTCTCTCATGGGTCAGTGGTTAAAAGATAGGAAGCAAAGGACAGGAATAAATGGTCAGTTTTCACAGTGGAGAGAGGTAAATAGCAGGGTCCCCCAAGGATCTGTCTTGAGACCAGTGTAGTTCAACATAGTCATAAATGATCCAGAAAAAGGGGTAACCAGTGAGGTGGCAAAATTTGCAGATGATATGACTCAATAAGCGATGGTCACATAAATACCACCCTATACCGGAAACCTACTGACCGCTACACTTACCTACATGCCTCTAGCTTCCATCCAGGACACACCACACGATCCATTGTCTACAGCCAAGCTCTAAGATATAACCGCATTTGCTCCAATCCCTCAGATAGAGACAAGCACCTACAAGATCTCTATCAAGCATTCTTAAAACTACAATACCCACCTGCTGAAGTGAAAAAACAGATTGACAGAGCCAGACGAGTACCCAGAAGTCACCTCCTACAAGACAGGCCCAACAAAGAAAATAACAGAACACCACTAGCTGTCACCTTCAGCCCCCAACTAAAACCTCTCCAGCGCATCATCAGAGATCTACAACCTATCCTGAAAGATGATCCTTTACTCTCACAGGTCTTGGGAGACAGACCTGTCCTCGCTTACAGACAACCCCCCAACCTAAAGCAAATACTCACCAGCAACCACACATCACTGAACAAAAACACTGACCCAGGAACCTATCCTTGTAACAAAGCCCGATGCCAACTCTGTCCACATATCTATTCAAGTGACATCATCATAGGGCCTAATCACATCAGCCATACCATCAGGGGCTCGTTCACCTGCACATCTACCAATGTGATATATGCCATCATGTGCCAGCAATGCCCCTCTGCCATGTACATTGGCCAAACCGGACAGTCTCTACGCAAAAGAATTAATGGACACAAATCTGACATCAGGAATCATAATACTCAAAAACCAGTGGGAGAACACTTTAACCTGTCTGGCCATTCTATGACAGACCTGCGGGTGGCTATCTTAAAACAGAAAAACTTCAAAAACAGACTCCAACGAGAGACTGCTGAGCTGGAATTGATATGCAAACTAGACACAATCAACACAGGATTAAATAAAGACTGGGAATGGCTGAGCCATTGCAAACATTGAATCTATCTCCCCTTGTAAGTATTTTCACACTTGCTTCTTATCAAACTGTCTGTACTGAGCCATCTTGATTATCACTTCAAAAGTTTTTTTTCTCTTACTTAATTGGCCTCTCAGAGTTGGTAAGACAACTCCCACCTGTTCATGCTCTCTGTATGTGTGTGTATATATATCTCCTCAATATATGTTTCACTCTATATGCATCCGAAGAAGTGGGTTGTAGCCCACGAAAGCTTATGCTCTAATAAATTTGTTAGTCTCTAAGGTGCCACAAGTACTCCTGTTCTTTTTGAAAATGACTCAAGATAGTTAAATCCAAAGCAGACTGCGAAGAGCTACAAAGGGATGTCACAAAACCGGGGGACTGGGCAACAAAATGGCAGATGAAATTCAATGTTGATAAATGCAAAGTAATGCACATTGGAAATCATAATCCCAACTATATATACAAAATTATGGGGTTTAAATTACCACTCAAGAAAGAGATTTTGGAGTTATCGTAAATAGTTCTCTGAAAACATCCACTCAACATGCAGTGGCAGTTAAAAAAGCAAACAGAATGTTGGGAACCATTAGGAAAGGGATAGATAATAAAACAGAAAAATATCATAATGCCTCTATATAAATCCATGGTGCGCCCACACCTTGAATACTGCGTGCAGTTCTGGTCGCCCCATCTCAAAACAGATATACCAGAACTGTAAAAGGTGCAGAGAAGGGCGACAAAAATGATTAGGGGGATGGAACAGCTTCCATATGAGGAAGGATGAAAAAGACTGGGGGCAAGTCTACACTTCAAACACTGTATCGCCTGTCGGAGAATAACAGAGTTCTCACTCTTTTGGTTGGGTACAGCACACGCCGTAGCTGCACCGGCGCTGTAGCATTTAAGTGAAGATGCTCCTATGCCAACAAGCTCTTAATCCACCTCCCGGAGCGGCGCTAGCTAGGTCAGTGGGAGAGGTGCTCCTGCCGACAGGGGTGTGGATTTTTCACACCCCTGAGCAATGTCGTTATAACAATATAGGTCTGTAGTATAGACCTGGGACCATTTAGTTTAGATAAGAGATGACTAACGGGGGATATGATAGAGGTCTATAAAATCATGACTGGTGTGAAGAAAGTGAATAGGAAAGTGTTATTTACCCCTGCACATAACACGAGAACTAGGGGTCACTTTATGAAATGAATAGGCAGCAAGTTAAAAACAAACAAAAGAAGGTATCTCTGCACACAATGCACAGGCAACCTGTGGAAATTGTTGCCGTGGGATGTTGTGAAGGCTAAAAGTATAATTGGGTTCAAGATAATCAGGGCATGCAAACCCATACTCTGCATGTCCCTAAACCTCTGACTACCAGAAGCTGGGACTAGATGTCAGGGGATGGATCACTCAAAATGTCCCTGTTCAGTTCATTCCCTCTGAAGCATGAGGCACTGGCCACTATCAGAAGACACAATACTGGGCTAGATGAACCATTGGTCTGAGTCAGTATGTCCATTCTTATGTGAGTTATGAAGAGTAGAATATAGATAGGGGAAGCTAAAGACATCAGGGGAAACTCCATGGCTTGCAGGACTAAGGATAATAAGGAGGTTTTTTTAAAAAAGTGTATTAGGAACAAAAGAAATCTTAGCAGTGGTGTAGGCTCATTACTAGATGGAGACTGTTTAAAAGGTTGCAGAAAAGGCAGAAGTGTTCAAGAAATACGTTTTCCGTGTTTGGAAACCCCATGTCAGTGTATTTAGGAAGGACAAGGGTCTCCAGGGCTCTTACATTTTAGCCGCAGCATGAAGAAGTAGAGGTGGTAAAATGCCAACATTGACGATTGGCAGATCTCCTGCTCCGGATGGCACAGAGTGACACACCCCACCAGCTGGCCCAGGACTCTGAACTCCTCCGCTCCCTGATGGAGAGAGGGCGCAAAGGGAGTCACTCGCCCCTGCAGGCCTAGCGCAGCGTGTCCCCCTGGCATTGCCCTAGCAATGGGTTAGAACTGGGGGAGGCAGAGCCCAGCGCAGAGAGACTGGGGACAATGAGAGCAGGAGGAGCCGTGGGGCCCATCACCAGGGGCTGAGGAAAGCTCAGCAGGGATGGGGAAATCTGGTCAGCAAAGTCAGCAAACCTTGCTCCCGAGTGGGGACCCGGGTAACGAATGAACTATCGTCCAGTCTCCATCTCAAGGGCAAGCGCCTAATCCCAGCCCCTTCTCCCATCCCCCTCCCTCCATTGACCTCAGGCCCAGGAGCTTGGGGTCACCTTGGACTCCTCTGCTCTGCATCCCGCCTCTCTCACTCCATCCTGGAGCTCCCCAGAGCCCTCCCTTTCTGCGCCATCCCCAGCCTGCCGGCTCTCTCCCGCCGGCTCTCTCCTGCAGCCTTGTCCTCTCGTCTCCCCCTCCTGCCAGACCTTCCCTTGCCCCTCCTGCAGCCCCTGCGCTGGCTCCCTGCTCTTCCCCACCTCGCACCAAGCCCCTTGCCCTCCTCTCCAGGGGTCTGCACAGCCTCCCCACACCCACTCCCCAGTGCTCTGGCTCCTTTGGCCCCTCCCATCCCTTTCAGTGTGTCCCCTCCCAGCTCCCTCCTTCTGTTCTGCTGCCCCAGCCTCTGGGGGCACATCATCCAAGCGCCCCCCTCCAGCTGCCGGAGGGGAGGCCCTGACACAGGGGGGATGGAGCAGCTGGAGCAGCTCAATGGCCCTGAGCACCCAGAGCAGGGGGCGTTCATCTGGCAGCCTGGCAGGAGCTGATGCCAAAGCATCCCGCGGGTGACTGACAAAGGGGGTGAACAGACACCTGGGTTCAGAGGCGGCTCTCAGGGCCATCCTGTGTAAATGCACTGACCCTGTGGAGCAGACTTTGGTGCTAGGGGAACCATGCTAGCGGGGAGAGTCCTTGGAGACAGAATTATGGGGCTCGACCCAAAGCCCACTGGAGTCAGAGGACAGACCCATTGACATCAGTGCTCGGTAGATTGGACTCCTGCCGAGGATCTTGCTGAGTCACTATTCTAGGCCCGGGTTTTCCCTGCCAGGGAGCGCTGCACCGCGAGGCTGCTCAGTGCAGTTAGGAGGCGGCCAGGGTCACAGGCTGCTCACCTTGAATTTGGGTTTTTCAGCCATGAATTTCGACAGGCAGGTGATCCTTTCCACTGCCCTCAGCCGCCCATGCACCTCCTTGGATGCGGTCCAGGGGAGCAGGACCTGAGAGAAACAAATTGGGACAAATTGCTGAGGAGAAGTACCAAAAAATAGCACAAGCACATAGGGAGAAAATCAGAAAGCTTAAGGCAAAAATGAGTTCTAACTGGCAAGGGACATAAAAGACAATCAGAAGCAGCTCTATAAATGCATTCGGAGCAAGAGAAAGACAAAGGAAAGTGAGGGGCCACTACTCAGCAGGGAAGGAGAGAAAATAATGGATGACACAGACAAAGCCAAGGTGTTTAATGCCTTTTTTGCTTCAGTTTTCACTAAAAAGGTTAATGGTGACTAGATGCTTAACACAATATTAACAACAAGGGGGAAGGAATACAGGCCAGACTCGGGAGAGAACAGGTAAAAGACGATTTAGGTCAGTTAGATGAATTCAAGCTGGCAGAGCCACATGATATTCACCCTAGATGGAGCTAGGCAAAGCAATCTCTGAACCGTTAGGAGGGCTGAGGTCTCAGAGGACTGGAGAAGGGCAGACACAGAACCTATCTTCAGAAAGGGGAACGAGGAGGCCCCAAGGAATTATAGACCTGTCAGCCTAACTTTGGTACCCAGAAAGATACTGAACAACTTATTAAACAGTTTGTAAGAACCTAGAGGAGATAATAGGGTGATAAGGAAGAGCACCATGGATTTGTCCAGAACAAACCATGCCAAACAAATCTAATTTCCTTCTTTGACAGGGTTACTTGCCTAGTGGATGGAAGGAGGCAGTATATGATGATGTATATGAAGTTTAGTAAGGCTTTTGACTCAGTTCCACAAGACATTCTCATAAGCCAACTAAGCCAGTATGATCCAGATGAGATTACTATAAAGTGGGCGCACAACTGATGGAAAGACCATACTCAAAGAGGAGTTATCACTGACTCGCTGGCAAAGTGGGAGGTGTCTCAAGTGGGGTCCCCCAGGGGTGTGCCTGGGTCCAGTACTAGTCAATATTTTCATTAAGAACTTGGTTAATGGAGAGGTGAGTATGCTTGTAAAGTTTGCGGATGACACCAAGCTGGGAAGGGTTGCAAGCACTTTGGAGGACAGATTAGAATTCAAAATGAGCTTGCTAAATTGGAGAGTTGATCTCAAGTCAACAAGATGAAATTCAGTCAAAACAAATGTGACGTAACGCACTTAGAAAGGAAAAATCAAATGCATAAAAACAAAGTGGGGGATAACCGGCTAGGTGGCAGTACTGCAGAAAAGGATCTGGGGGTTATCATGGGTCTCACACTGAATATGAATCAACAGTGTGATGCTGTTGTGAAAAAGGGAAATGTCATTCTGAGGTGTATTAGCTTGTAGCACTGTGTCCAGTTCTGGGCACCACGCTTTAAGAAAGATGTGAACAAACTGGGGCCAGTCCAGAGGACAGCGACAAAAGTGATCAGCGGTTTAGAAAACCTGACCTGTGAAGAAAGGTTGAACAAACTGGGCATGTTTCGTCTTGAGAAGACGGAGGGGGCACCTGGTAACAGTCTTCAAATATGTTAAGGGCTGTTATACAGAGGATGGTGACGAATTGTTCTCCATGTCCCCTGAAGGTAGGACAAGAAGTAATGGGCTTAATCTGCAGCAAGGGAGATTTACGTTAAATAATAGGAAAAAGTCTAAGGGTGGCTAAGCACTGGAACAGGTGACCTAGGGAAGTGGTGGACTCCCCATCATGGAGGTTTTAAAAAACAGGCTGGACAAACACTCATCAGGGACGGTCTAGGAATGCTTGGCCCTGCCTCAGTGCAGGGGGTGGAGTAGATGACCTCTTGAGATCCCTTCCAGCCCTGCACTTCTCTGTTCCCTCTTCCCAGGCTCTGGAATCGAGGAGACCGAATCTCTGTCAAGGACATTTCCCTCTTTTTATCAGAGGGGTAGCCGTGTTAGTCTGAATCTGTAAAAAGCAACAGAGGGTCCTGTGGCACCTTTAAGACTAACAGAAGTATTGGGAGCATAAGCTTTCGTGGGTAAGAACCTCACTTCTTCAGATGCAAGTGAGGTTCTTACCCACGAAAGCTTATGCTCCCAATACTTCTGTTAGTCTTAAAGGTGCCACAGGACCCTCTGTTGCTTCCCTCTTTTTGGAGCACAAACCACCCACAGAATCTACTTCCTGTGGCCCCAGAACTAGAACGTTGGGGGAATCTAGTTCTGGGCTCTGGCCAGGTTGGTGGGGCCCATGGTGAACACAAATGAATGCCAGGGTCAGATGGGGGCTCAGTGGAGAACACGGCAGATCCTGCACTCCTCCACCCCCACCCCGTGCAGACGTTTTTCAGATATAGCGGGGGCACTTGGCCCTCCAGCCCAAGAACCTTTGTATAGAACGTACTTTGAGGAGCCAAAGGCACTGGGGGGGGGGGGGGGAGTGTCCCATGCTTGGGATTAAATGGAGCCTTGGTCCCTGAGCCCCACCCCAGCTACAGGACTAGTCCCCTTCCTGCCCCCACGCCTCCAGACCTCCAAGATGTTCTCCACCACCAGAAGGTTGGGCTCCCGATCCTCGCACACCAAGGCCTTCACCATCTCGTCCATGGCTCTCAGAGTCTGTGTGCAGAGCAGAGGAGACACCAGAGCAAGTGGCGTTACCCAGCCAGGAGATGAACCAATGCCCTGGCGTGTGACACCCCCCAGGCCACAGCAGCCCCTGGTATTCCAGCTCACCCACTCACTTGTACCCACAGGGGACCTACTGCAAACTCCTCCTGGCAACAGGACGCCACCTGCCTTTGCTGTCCCCAGAAAGGCCATTGCATGCAGTCTAACCCACTGGAAGAGTCAGAAAGGACTGCACATTTGGGGGGGAGTTTTCCAGCCAAGCTTCGGTTCCCCTGGCCTGTGTGCGTCTGAAGCAGCCGATCGCAGGCCTGTGCCTCCAGCCAGGCACTGGGGATGAATGTGCTTGTGAAGGGAGTGTCTGTTCCCCACTAATTGTCGGTGCATGTGAAGGATAAATGCCTACTACTGCTACCCTATGAGGGAGTTACTCCTTTATCTGCAGCAGTGGGGCCTGTGCTTTGGTGCTGCAGGTCCTGAGCTGAAGTCCTGCCGAGGAGCTATGATTATTACACTCGTGTGCCAGTGCCAGGTTACCCAGGGGACAGGTACATGAGCGACTGGCAGGATTCCCACTCGGTTTGGGGCGGCTCCGCGTGGCCGATTTGGGGCTTACCTTGGTGTAGAGAGCAGCCTCCACGCCCTGCATGGTCTCTGCTGGAGGCAGGGAGAAGACACTGGAGAAGCAGGTAGCCAGCAGGCTGGATTGTTCCAGGCCCTGCAGCGGTGGCTTCACTTTGCTAAGAGAAGAGACACGTGCGGATTGGAGGGCTGAGGCGGGACTGATGCGCTAATGTTGGCGTCAGGCTCCCAGGACATGGAAACACCTGGGGGGGCTCCGGATGGGAGGTGGCGGATGAGAACAGGTCAGGGGGCGGTGGAGGGAGCTGGTGCTGCCTTCTCTCATACCAACAGGCAGGGACTTAGTGTAGCCTGCAGCTGTCTGCTGTGACCCCACCAGGACTCACCAGCTGGGGCAGAGATCGCTGCGCTTCGCCGAGAAACGACATCCCGCAAACGGCACGGACGGGAGACTAGAGCCTGCTGGCACCAAAGTGCCTCTGAAACAAGTGGCCACAGTGCAAAGGAGTCTGCCAGTCCTGTCCCGCTGGGGGCAAAGAGACCCTCCCACCAGAGCCGTCTGCACTGTGGCTGCACAGTCCAGGCCAGCAGAGAGATGCTGCATCAGCCCGCAGCAGGGCAGAATCCAGGCAGGGATCCAAGCCCTGACCCTTGACCAGAGCTCTCAGCCTGCTGGACATGGCACCCAGCTGTGTGCAGGGGGGCAGGAAGGTGGGGACAGCCCAGACAGCATTAACCCCTTCACCCCCACTGCCAGAGCATGGCCCCAGCACATGCAATGAGGTGCCAGGTGACTACTTGCCCCCTGCAGGACAGAGCCACGCCCCTCGTGGCAGGCGGCAGCCAGTGAGGAACAGCTACGCCCACTGCTGACGCAAATCCCCCCCCTCCGCCCCAGCAGAGATGGGATCGTGGCCAATGCCGTCGCCTGCCCCGCTGTCAGGAAGCCAGTGCCCAGTGGGGAGAGCCGCTCCAGCGCCTGCCCCGCCTCCCCCTCCCATTCCTGGGGAACCTATTGAGCCAACAGCGAGAGCCCAGCTCCAGCCCGCAGCATCTGCCACCTCCGGACGCCTGATGGGCAGGCTTCTGGGAAGCTCAGAGCAGGGCACCAGCGGCACTGAGAGAGAGCCCCCCATGGCACAGGCAGTGCCACGTGCCAGGGCTCAGCCTGCCCAACTTCTCAGCCACAGGGGGTCGCTGAGCTGCCGGTGTGACGCAGCTGGCACAGCTGGCAGTGACTTCGGTTGCTCCGCTCCAGCAGCACCCAACTGCCCCTCTCCCCCCAGAGCCATCGCCTGCGGGGTCCCAGAGGGGACCAGTCCTAACCCCCTCATTCCCTCCCCCACATCTTCATAAGGCCACGTGGAGAGGTCGCCAGGCACCGAAGAATCCTCCACCATCTACCCACTGGTGCCAGCCCACATGCACCAGCACCATCACCTGGTGCCACGTGCCCGGCGGAATCAGAAGATGGGGGAGGAGCAGAGGGGGGAATGCCCTGGAGAACTGGCCATGCGAAGAGGCACTGGCTGGGGCTGGGCCGGGCAGGCTGGGTACCTCAGCTCCATGATGGCGAGCATCGCTTGCTGACGCACCACGCTGGTCAGGGAGTCGACGGACTCGTGATGAATCAGCTCCTGGGGAGACAACGTGGGGAAATGCCAGCCGGGCTCCAAGCTCCTGCAAGGCTCCGACTGGGGAGCAAAGCGCAGGGCCTGCAACATGTGGGCTCGGCAGCCAGGTCGTCCTACTGCGGACTTGATGGTGTGCAGGGCTCCAGCCGGGGAGCGCAGTGCAGGGCCTGTGGTCAGTGCCCCAGTGTCACGCGCCAGTGCACTGAAAGGCTCCATCAGCATTAGCACCCAGGGACACCACCTGAGATCAGGCCCCCTTGTGCCCAGTGCTGCACACACACAGTGAGAGCCAGTCCCTGCCCCAGAGAACTCACGAGCTAACTAGACGAGACAAGGCATGGGAGGGAAACTGAGGCACAGAGGGGGAAGTGACTTGCCCAAGGTCTTACTGCAGAACTGGGAGTAGAACCCGGGTGTGCTGAGCCCCAGCCCACTGGACCACCCACCAGCCCACGCTGTCCCACGTTCAGGGAAGGGAGGTGAGCTCTGGAAAGCTTTCTGCAGTGCTGGAGAGCAAAGACTTGCCAAATCTACGGAGCAGATTTGTTGCTAGTTCCCTAGTGGGCACTGACTGCGGAGTGTTGGGGCTCTGGGCAGGGAGACTGGCGTATACAGAGCGACCCGGTGACTTGGGAAGCTGGGTGCAAGGGAACACTCTACATTTCCATACAGTTATATGTTTAGGAACAAAGAATGCAGGCCACACTCACAGCATGGGGGGCTCTAACCTGGGAAGCGGTGACTCTGGAAAAGACTTGGCAGTCAGGGTAATCAGCTGCCCATGAACGCCCAGTGCGACGCTGGGGCCAAAAGGGCTAATGCCATCCTGGGATGTAGAAACAGGGCAAACTCCAGTTGTTAGAGAGGTTATTTTCCCTCTGTATTTGGCACTGGTGCGACCGCTGCTGGGATCCTGTGTCCAGGTCCGGTGCCCACAATTCAAGGAGAATGTTGATAAATTGGAGAGGGGTCAGAGAAGAGCCACAAGAGTGATTGGAGGATTGGGAAACATGTCTGATAGTGAGAGACTCAAGGAGCTCAATTAGTTCAGCTGAACGAAGAGAAGGTTACAGGGTGACTTGATGACAGTCTGTAAGTACCTACACGGGGAGCAAATATTTGATAATGGGCTCTTCAGTCTAACAGACAAACGTCTAACACGATCCAATGATTGGCAGCTCAAGTTAGACAAATCTGCAGAGATCTCCAGGCCAATCACTAAACCCGCCAGGTAACACAGCCCCAGTGTGTGTTTTACTCACCTTTATCTTCTCCACTAGCAGGGCTTTGCTGGTCACATTATCCATGTTTTTTTCTGGGCTCCTAGCCCAGATGGCTCTGCTGAGGATGATGATGTCCTTCAAAAATTTCATTTTCTGGGCCTCGTCCTACGCCCCGCAGAGATTAGACACAAACAGGAAGGTTAGCGTGGAAAGGAGCTGCCAGTGGGAGAGATGTTAGAAAGCTTCCCCCCAGTGCTGCTCAGGCTTTGATATGCCGAATGGCAGAAGGCCATTCATCTGGTAACAGGAGTGACTATCTGGGGAGGGCAGGGCAGCTCTGTATGAAACCGGACCAGAGAGGGAGCAGATCTCACGGGGTAGGTGTCCAAAGAGGAACTGCAACATGGGGGCTAAGCAGCCAGACAGTGTTACTGGGGGCTTGACAGAGTGGGAGGAACAGCTGGGTGGGACACCCTGACACCCCAATATTCACCACTGTCATGTCATTAGGATATGTTTTGTACAAAGTACGTATTGTAAGGTATCATTCTAAAAGTCTTTATCTGCTAGACATTAATGTCTCATTGGATTGTATGTGCTATCGTTGTATGTGAAGTTATGAAGTTCAGCTATGTCTGTGTTCCTGAAACACGTTGTGAGGTTCAAAACAGCCTTTCAGGTACAACAGTAAAAACGCCAAACAATGGCTTAGTGAGGAAATGCACATAAGCAGCAGGGTTACCCCAGGAACTGTACTCAATAGAAACCTCTCCAAGAGAACGCTACACAATGGGAACTGTTGGACCCAGGTCACAGCAAAAGAGTTTTCCAGCGGGTGGGAAGAGGAGATAAAAGGTGAACAATGACATCGGGGGGGACCTCATGCTCCCTGCAATAAGACACCTGGAAACACCTGAGGGACAAAGATTGAACTATGAGAAGTGATGGTCCCAGGCTGGAGAGAGATTCCTAGCCTGTGTAAGAAAACCTGGGAAATCCAAGCTGCAAAGCCAAGGCAGCTTGTGCCTTAAGAATCTGCCCACCCGTTTATCACTCAGGGTAAGAATTTGCTAATGTAACAGGAGTACTTGTGGCACCTTAGAGACTAACAAATTTATTAGAGCATAAGCTTTCGTGGGCTACAACCCACTTCTTCGGATGCATGTGGGTTGTAGCCCACGAAAGCTTATGCTCTAATAAATTTGTTAGTCTCTAAGGTGCCACAAGTACTCCTGTTATTTTTGCGGATACAGACTAACACGGCTGCTACTCTGAAATTTGCTAATGTAGAGCCTATCTATCCAGTGTGGAAAGCTTAGTTTGCGTGTTGTGTTTATTTACTAGTGCAATCTGCTTTGTACCATTTGCTATCTCTTATAACCACTTACAATCTACCTCTTGTAGTTAATAATCTTATTTCTTGTTTATATCATAACCCAGTTTGTGCAATTAGTAACTGGGTGGGAGGGGCAAAGAGTTGTGCATACCTCTCTCCACATCGAGGGAGGGGGCGAATTTCATAAAACCTTTGGGTCTGTACTCCAAAGGAGGTGGGCACCAGAGTACTGGGACAAGTCCCTTCAGCTGAGTCTTCCCAGAGCTGATCTCAGTGTCTGTGTCTTTCTGCAGCTGGGCGTGGCCCTGCCTGAGTGCATGGCTGGAAGAGGCTTGTGAGCCTAGCCCAGCAAGACAAGGTAAAGGGGGCCCAGGCTGGCAGAACAGGTGGGCTCGGTGGTATCCCGGTACATCAGGTGGCACCTCAAAGGGGGGCAACCCGTCACACTAGGGACGGGCCAAATCCAGTGCGCACAAGTCCACAAGGGGCTGGAAATTGAAGCTAGACAAATTCAGACTGGAAATGTACGTTTTTAACAGAGAAAGTAATAGACCATTGGAACAACTGAGCAAGGGGCATGGTGGGTGACCTTTTGTAACTCAAGACGGGACTTTTTAAGATGCTTTAGTTTAAACAGGAATTATTTGGGGGCAGGTCTCTGGCCTGTGTTATACAGGAGGTCACAGTGGTTCCGTCTGGCCTTAGAATCCATGCATCATCTGGAGAAGGGCAGATGTGCATGTGGACAGGGCACTAGCTGACAGATCAGAGGAGGGCTCTTGGTACCTGTTCATTGTCCTTCAGAAAGGCATCTATGCACTCCAGGGCCTCTTTCTCATTCAAGTCTGGCCCCTTAAAGCAGGAGGCGTCGTTACATGGGGATGGTGAATCTGATCAAAGACAGAGCAGTGGTAATACCTGGGTCTGCCAAGCTGCAGTCTGGGTGACAGAGATCTTAGAGAAAACCCTTGCCCCCACTCCCGCCCCAGCAGGGGAGCAGCCCCGATGCACGGCAGGGTCTGGCACAGCGATCCCTGGCTTCCCCACCTCTTTGCTGCCCAGCCCAGCAAAGACCCAGTCGGAGCCCTGGTTCCCAGCGGCCACCCCACTTCCCCACCCAGCATGCAGGCTCAGTCTGGGGATTTGGGGAGCGCCACACCTGGAAGAAGGGACGATGTCAGGCCATGAGGGGTGTCCCCACTCTCCGGGCCATTGCTGGAGGGGGCAGAGGGACTGGGAGTGAATCGGTCTGGTCCTTGCGGCAGGAGAGGGAACAGCTGCCCAGTCTGCATGGGATATGGGGACCCAGAGCCTGCCCGTTCTGCTTGTTCTGACTGCCTCTCCTGCCACCAACAGCCAGCCAGAGCCACTGGGTGTAACCTGGGCAGGCACTGGGCTCCCATCGTCAACACTCCCCCCCAAATGCCCTGTGCTGCGACATGCGACAAAGGAGCCAGCCAGCAGATGGGGCTGCAACATCAGGGAGCATCTTATGCTCTGGCCGGCGCCCTGCAATCCTAGGCTTTAACAACCCACCGTGCACCAAGCATCCCCTTCGACTGGTGGAAAACATCCTCCGACCCTGCAGCGTGACAGATCGGGGTGGGCGATTCAGTCAGTCTCCACCTGATGCTTCTGCCGCTATGCCCCGATCAGCTTTAGAGGCTGCAGTTGCTGCCAGCAGGAGGGGCCATTCCCCCCTGCCTGGGTTTTCCTGTCTCTCCATCTCGTGGCAGCCCAGAGCAGTACAAGGTCTATGGAGTCTTCTCCCCCCAGTGACACCCTAGTCTTGCCACCCAACCCCCACAGGGGCCAAGCCCCACCCCAATGCAGGGCCATGACCCCGGTCATTTTTGCAGCCCCCTCCGCCCACCCAGAAGGCGCCCACTCACCGGCACGGAAGGGCTGAGGCACACACAGCTCCTGCTGCTGCCATGGCCTCTTCCGCCGACTCTTCCCTGGGGGAGGTTTTGTCTCCTCCCAGGCGCGCCTGGGCTCTGGGCGGCCCTCCTCAGCCATCCTACAAGAAGCCAGGACAAGGCATTGCTTGTGAGTGACGAGAGGCGATTGCCCCGTTCAGCATCAGGGCCAGCCCAGTTCTTTCTGTCCCACCAGCACCTCCAGATGCCAGCGGAGCTCAGGGCCCTGTTGCACCAGGTGCTGCAGACAATGGCTGGGCTGTAGGGCTCAGACTCTAACTAGCCAAGGCAGCCAGCAGGGAAACAAGGGAAGGGATGTGCTCAAAGTCACCCAGGATTAGAACCCAGGTCTCCGAACTCCCAGGCCAGCAGCCCATCCCACAGGCCAAACGGCCTCCTCTGGGTCACGCCCACCTCTCCTTCTCCTGGTTCACAAGCTGCACAGCAGACAGGCTGGATCCAACCACTCAGGATTCTTCCTGCCCAATGAAATGACCCTGATCCCTTCCCCCCGGAATATTGGGGCCGTGGCAGTTCGCAGGTGGGCGAGGCCAGCGGGGTGGGGGAGCTGGGGCGGGCTCGTGAGCAGCAGGAGTTGCTCAGACACACCCGTGAAGGGGCAGGAGCAGAAGGCAGGAGAGCGGCAGGGAGGCTGGTACCTTCTCATCTAACCTCGGTGTGGTTGGCGATGCAATGGAAAAGCAGAGGCGGGCAATAGAAGATTCTCCTGCCTGGAGTCAGGAGTGGGCAGAAGCTGGCGTGTATATGGGCCACCCACTTTCTGCTGCCGGTGGCGGAGCTGAAATGGCTGACTCAGCTTTCCCAGCGGCACGTGCCAGCTCTCGCTCTGCCAGAGCCAAGCCTGGCAGTGAGGGGATGAGGCTGTGCCAGCCAGCAGGGGGCGTGTCACAATGGGCAGGCGAGTCACAAGCCAGCCAGTGTGTGACTGCCCAGCCATGGGATGCCCCAGCCCAGACTAGTTCTGGCCTCGCCGGGGCTTTAGAGCCTCTCCTTCCCCACTGGGGTCAAGGGAGGGACCTTCCGCTCCCCACAGTCACAGACGTTAGGCCGGAAGGGACCGCTGGGCTCATCTAGTCCCAGCTCCTGCAGACCCCAGGCCAGAGCCCCTCCTGGCGTCCATACAGCTGGAGCCGGGGGGGGGTCTCCGGATCCCCGAGTGGGAAAATCAGTTCCATCCCGGTTCCTCCTCCTTGTGACAGCGCAGAACAGGGGTTCCCGAACTCTCCCCTCCCCCAGCTCCCAGCCCACGCGGGCGGCTCTTTGCGCCTGCCCAAGCTGCTGGGCGCCTTGGCCGTAGGATGTAAAATGGCCCCATCTCTGCTTCCCCTCCCACCGCGGCAACGACACGGAAGCTGCTTTCATAGCCCCCCCCTGCCCCCCCCGCCGAACTGAGTCTCAGGCCTTGCTAGCCGCTCAGTGCCATGGCAGCCCCAGGAGATGATTGCTGCGGGAGTCTCGGCCCAGGGGGAGGCAGTGACTCCTAGAAGCAGGGAGAGCAGCAGCACCAGAGATCAGGGAGGTCTGGCAATGCCAGTGGCTGGCTGGGGTCTGACAGCCCAGGCACCCAGAGCAGACTGTCAAAGGCCAAACCCCTCTCACCACCGGCTCTGTAGCTCCCCCTTGCTTTTGGTCTGTCTTAGGCACCATCCTGGCCCTCATCCCCGTGGCATCAGAGCACTGCCCAACCTCGATTGCATTTATTCTAACCGCCCCCTGCAGGGCAGGGCCTGGCTGCTACCCCCACTGAACAGACAGGGAACTGCAGCACAGAGGGAATAAGGGATTTGCCCGAGGCCACGCAGAGCATCTGTGGCAGAGCTGGGAATTGACTATGGGTCTCCTGGGTCCCAGGCTGGCACCTTCTCTTCCAACCTCCTGCCCCCTTTGTCCCTGGTTCAGTGTGAGCTGCGAGAGCTCTCTGGGGCACAGGAGCTGGCTGGTGCCCAGATGGAACTACATTGCCTATTGCACATATCTCGCTTCTCCCGAACATTGAGTCTGCTGCTACAACCATACCAGGGCCCGCCAGGATCCTTGCAGCTGGTCAGTGCTAAGTTTTGAACTGTGCTAAGTAGGGAAAACAAAATAGATCTTCCATCACTAGCGCAGCTCTGTGTTACTGGGGACTCACTGCTGGCTCAACCCAACCAGCCCTCCTCACACGGAGCCTGTAAATCCTCCAGCCCTGCTGTTCTCCTTTGTATTTCGGCAGTGCCCAGAGGGCTCAGTCCCTGATCAGGGCCCTGCAGTGCTAGACATTGTACACACACAGCCCGATTCCCCCCACGCTGGGTCTCCTGAATGGCTCCTGCCCGAAGGCGGGATGGCTCTATTCCTCACCCAATGTCTCCTGCTGGCAGAGATGCTCTGGGTCTCTGGGCTTCCCGGGCTGGGAGGCAAGTGTGGCTGTCTCCGGGCGGTTCTGCTGACTCTCCAGCAGCTGCACTTCACGTGCCCTAATGCAGCCCTAGTCCTCTCCAGCGCTCGGGGCACTGTCCTGGCATCGGACTGTCCTGGTAAATAGAACAATGGCTCCTGGCAACCTGAGAATGCCTGTTCCCCCGGCAACCTCAGTGCCATTCCCTATGGAAGTGATGGTGTCAGTAAAGGTGATGGAGGTGGTCAGGCCTAGTGGTTGGAGCTGGACTCAGGGGGCGGGGCAGGGCATGGGTGGAGCAAGGCTGCAGCGAGACCAGGGCTGGAGTAGGACTAGGAACAGGGCTGGAGCAGGCTCAGCCTGTTGCCTATGTCAGGCAGGAGCGAGTTCCTGGCCCTGGAGTGATGTTGAGCAGACTGAGCTGCTGCTGTGAGACTGATATACCTGCTCTGGGAGTCACAAGGCCAGTTCCTGGCTTGTGGATTAGCTGGAGCCCAGCACAGGAGGGAATCAGCACCTTACAGATGGCTCCCGGGACGCTTGGCTCCCGGCCCCGCTGGGTATTGACATGCCAGGTGCAGGGGGCGAGGTGCAGCGCCAGGGAGGAAATTGGGGAGGCAGGAGCACTGAGGTGGGGCTGAGCGGGCAGGTGCTGAGGAGCTGCGGCTGGCTGGCCAGCAGAGAGGAGGAGCAGCAGCTCGGCTCTGGAGGGCCCAGCTGCAGCTTCACACAGGGCGCTGCCAGAGCCTGGCAGGCGGCTGGCTGAAGTGGCACTTTGTGATCTGGCACGGGCGGGAGCTAGCTCCCCACAGCTGAACGCTCCGCAGCGCCGGTGGATTCAGATCCAAACCAGGATCTGGCTCCAAATTCACAGCTGGCCCCTTCCCCCGATCTGGAGTGGCCTGCACCGTGTGGGGGTGGTTGATTTCACAAGAGAGGTGGCTTCCCACAGACTCTCCAACTCCCTCACTGTGACGAAGTGGGACTGTTCTTAATGTTTCCTCTGAATACTGTAGGGGTGCCTCAGTTTCCCCTATGCATTTCTTAAGTCTCTAGGTGGGGGGATAAAGGGGCACTTGGTAGACATGCGCCGCCCAGCCAGGAGCTCGGGGAAGGCTCGGTGTGGCTGGTGATGCAATGGAAAAGCAGCGGCGGGCAATAGAAGATTCTCCTACCTGGAGTCAGGAGTGGGCAGAAGCCAGCGTGTATATGGGCCACCCACTTTCTGCTATCAGTGGCGGAGCTGAAACGGCCGGATCAGCTTTCCCAGCGGCACGTGCCAGCTCTCGCTCTGCCAGAGCCAAGCCTGGCAATGAGGGGATGAGGCTTTGGCAGCCAGCAGGGGGCATGTCACAATGGGCAGGCGAGTCACAAGCCAGCCAATGTGTGACTGCCCAGCCATGGGATGCCCCAGCCCAGATTACTTTTGGCCTGGCTGGGGCTTTAGAGCCTGTCCTTCCCCACCCAGAGCAGACTGTCAAAGGCCAAACCCCTCTCACCACTGGCTCTGTAGCTCCCCCTTGCTTTGGTCTGTCTTAGGCACCATCCTGGCCCTCATCCCCGTGGCATCAGAGCACTGCCCAACCTCGATTGCATTTATTCTAACTGCCCCCTGCAGGGCAGGGCCTGGCTGCTACCCCCACTGAACAGACAGGGAACTGCAGCACAGAGGGAATAAGGGATTTGCCCGAGGCCACGCAGAGCATCTGTGGCAGAGCTGGGAATTGACTATGGGTCTCCTGGGTCCCAGGCTGGCACCTTCTCTTCCAACCTCCTGCCCCCTTTGTCCCTGGTTCAGTGTGAGCTGCGAGAGCTCTCTGGGGCACAGGAGCTGGCTGGTGCCCAGATGGAACTACATTGCCTATTGCACATATCTCGCTTCTCCCGAACATTGAGTCTGCTGCTACAACCATACCAGGGCCCGCCAGGATCCTTGCAGCTGGTCAGTGCTAAGTTTTGAACTGTGCTAAGTAGGGAAAACAAAATAGATCTTCCATCACTAGCGCAGCTCTGTGTTACTGGGGACTCACTGCTGGCTCAACCCAACCAGCCCTCCTCACACGGAGCCTGTAAATCCTCCAGCCCTGCTGTTCTCCTTTGTATTTCGGCAGTGCCCAGAGGGCTCAGTCCCTGATCAGGGCCCTGCAGTGCTAGACATTGTACACACACAGCCCGATTCCCCCCACGCTGGGTCTCCTGAATGGCTCCTGCCCGAAGGCGGGATGGCTCTATTCCTCACCCAATGTCTCCTGCTGGCAGAGATGCTCTGGGTCTCTGGGCTTCCCGGGCTGGGAGGCAAGTGTGGCTGTCTCCGGGCGGTTCTGCTGACTCTCCAGCAGCTGCACTTCACGTGCCCTAATGCAGCCCTAGTCCTCTCCAGCGCTCGGGGCACTGTCCTGGCATCGGACTGTCCTGGTAAATAGAACAATGGCTCCTGGCAACCTGAGAATGCCTGTTCCCCCGGCAACCTCAGTGCCATTCCCTATGGAAGTGATGGTGTCAGTAAAGGTGATGGAGGTGGTCAGGCCTAGTGGTTGAAGCTGGACTCAGGCGGCGGGGCAGGGCATGGGTGGAGCAAGGC
The DNA here is from genome assembly GCF_028017835.1 of Emys orbicularis. Lineage (NCBI taxonomy): Eukaryota > Metazoa > Chordata > Testudines > Emydidae > Emys > Emys orbicularis. The sequence goes on along the minus strand of NC_088686.1, from coordinate 130,607,620 downwards.
TGGAGTGAGACCAGGACTGCAGTAGGACTAGGAACAGGGCTGGAGCAGGCTAAGACTGTTGCCGATGTCAGGCAGGAGCGAGTTCCTGGCCCTGGAGTGATGTTGAGCAGACTGAGCTGCTGCTGTGAGACTGATATACCTGCCCTGGGAGTGGGAGGGTGAGAGGCCAGGGCTGGTGTGGGGGCAGCCAAAATTTTTTTTGCTTGGGGTGGCCAAAAACCTAGAGCCGGCCCTGGGTTCACCCTCCCACCCTCTCCTTGCCCCGCGAGGTTCTTACTTGTCCAGCGCGGAGCCCTGGCTCTGGTTGCTGGTGAGGCGGGAGAAGACGCCACGGTCGTTTTGATGCCGGTGCCTGAGCGCACGGGGAGAGCAGGGGCGCAGGCACCGCTCCGTGGTACTGCTGGAAAACGTCTGCGACTCACGTGCCCTGGGTGCACACGCCCCTACAGTGGAACGTCTACAGGCACAGCACAGCCTGAAGAACGCCAGCTCCTGGGTAAGGGAAGTCACCGTTTTTTTTACAAGAGCTGGAAACTGACATTGCATAAGCCAGGAACTCCTGATCGACACTTAGGTTCCTCCAGGAGACCGACCCATCTAGTGCAGAGAACGGGGGGACAAAGGCTGAGCTGAAGCTAGATTCGTGCTCTCCAGGATGCCGTGGCGCCCTCGTGCTCTAGCTGAAGACGGCCTGGGAGTTCCCAGCATTGCCCTCCTGCCATTTGTCTCTGGGAGCCCTCGCCCCGCAGCCTGGCCTGTCTGTTCTCAGGAGGCTGCGTGCTGCCAGGTGCACATCCCCAGCGCGGAGTCCCTTGTTTAATGCCAGGGGACGGCGACTGGGAAGGAAATGTACTGCCATGCCAAGCCTGGGAACGGGCTGGTGATAAGGCCCTGGGGCACCTGGCATGTCAGTACCCAGCGGGCCCGAGAGCCAAGCGCACCCTGGAGCCATCTGTAAGGTGCTGAGTCCATCCTGTGCTAGGCTCCAGCCAATCCACAAGCCAGGAACTGGCCCCGTGACTCCCCTCTCGCCCCTGGGACTCCTTGGATCAGGGGGAGGCAGTGGGGGGGAGGAGCCGTGGGGTTCCTCTGCTGAGGACAGGAAGGTCCCGCAGCATCACATGCTCCTGCCTCCTCCCGCAGATTGGAGCTGCAAAATGTGGAACCTGGTGACGGGCCAGGAAATCGCCTCGCTGAAGGGCCACCCCAATAATGTGGTGTCCATCAAGTACTGCAGCCACTCAGGGTTGGTCTTCACCATCTCCACCTCCTACATCAAGATGTGGGACATCCGGGACTCGGCCAAGTGCATCCGCACCCTCACATAAGTACCGGGTGCACTGAGGCTGCCCTGTGGGCCTGGCTAAGCTCAACGTGCTGCCCTGCCAGCGTCCTGCACCCAGGGCAGCTTTGCAAAGGCCAGGCAGCCGGGCTGGTCTGCAGGGCTGAGTCTAGGAATGCTGCAATGCTGGTCGCTCTAGGCTGGCCTGGCTCGTGGAGGCTCCGTGGCTTGGTGCTCTGCTGGGATAGCCTGTCCCTAGGAGCAGTGTCTGTGACTTTAGTTGTGATGGTGAGCTCCACTACTCAGGGTAGCCACTAGGAGGCATAGAGCAAGGAGTTAAGGGTCTATGTGAGCAGAAAGCCAGGCTGGCATCAGGGCCGGCTCCAGGGTTTTGGCCGCCCCGAGCAGCCAAACAAAAAAAACCAAACAAACAAAAAAAAGCCGCGATCGCGATCTGCGGCGGCAATTCGGCGGGAGGTCCTTCGCTCAAGTTTATTTAAACCCTGCAACCTCCAGACCTAGGCGCTCTTCTAAACACACTGCTGAAACACGCAGCCTTCCCCTAACCGGGCTGCTGAATCGCTCGTGGCCAGGCCGAGCGCCTGTTATCCCCACAGCTGCTGGGGCTGCTCCCCTCTGCCCTGTTAGGTGGGAAGGGTGCACACTCCCTAGAGCCACAGGGGCTGGCTCTGGTTTGAATTTGGCACTAGCTTTGCAGGTGGGGTGGAGAGAGACGTGTAGCCAGAGAGAACAGCCTGGGTCTTGTGTGAGTGCATAGAATCATAGAAGATTAAGGTTGGAAGAGTTCTCAGGAGGTCATCTAGTCCAACCCCCTGCTCAAAGCAGAACCGACCCCAACTAAATCATCCCAGCCAGGCTTTGTCAAGCCGGGCCTTAAAAATCTCTAAGGATGGAGATTCCACCACCTCCCTAGGTAACCCATTCCAGTGCTTCGCCACCCTCCTAGTGAAATAGTGTTTCCTGATATCCAGCCTAAACCTCCCCCACTGCAACATGAGACCATTGCTCCTTGTTCTGTCATCTGGTACCACTGAGAACAGCCTCGCTCCATCCTCTTCGGACCCCCCCTTCAGGTAGTTGAAGGCTGCTATCAAATCCCCCCTCACTCTTCTCTTCTGCAGACTAAATAACCCCAGTTCCCTCAGCCTGTCCTCATAAATCATGTGCCCCAGCCGCCTGATCATTTTCGTTGTCCTCCGCTGGACTCTCTCCAATACGTCCACATCCTTTCTGTAGTGGGGGGCTAAAAACTGGATGCAACACTCTAGATGTGACCTCACCAGTGCCAAATAGAGGGGAATAATCACTTCCCTCGATCTGCTGGCAATGCTCCTACGAATGCAGCCCAATATGCTGTTAGCCTTCTTGGCAACAAGGGCACACTGCTGATTCATATCCAGCTTCTCGTCCACTGTAATCCCTAGGTCCTTTTCTGCAGAACAGCTGCCTATCCCCTCGATCCCTAGTCTGTAGCAGTCCATGGGATTCTTCCGTCCTAAGTGCAGGACTCTGCACTTGTCTTTGTTGAACCTCATCAGATTTCTTTTGGCCCAATCCATCTAGGTCACTCTGGACCCTATGCCTACCCTCCAGCGTATCTACCTCTTTCTCCCCGCCCCCCAGCTTAGTGTCATCTGGGAACTTGCTGAGGGTGCAATCCATCCCATCATCCAGATCATTAATGAAGATATTGAACAAAACTGGCCGTAGGACTGACCCCTGGGGCACTCCGCTTGATACTGGCTGCCAACTAGACATGGAGCCATTGATCACTACCCGTTGAGCCCGACGATCTAGCCAGCTTTCTATCCACCTTATAGTCCATTCATCCATCCCATACTTCTTTAACTTGCCGGTAAGAATACTGTGGGAGTCTGTATCAAAAGCTTTGCTAAAGTCAAGCTATATCACATCCACCGCTTTCCCCACATCCACAGAGCCAGTTATCTCCTCATAGAAGGCAATTAGGTTAGTCAGGCATGACTTGCCCTTGGTGAATCCATGCTGACTGTTCCTGATCACTTTCTACTCCTCTAAGTGCTTCAAAATGGATTCCTTGAGGACCTGCTCCATGATTTTTCCAGGGACTGAGGTGAGGCTGTAGTTCCCTGGATCATCCTCCTTCCCTTTTTTAAAGATGGACTCTCTATTTGCCTTTTTCCAGTCTTCCAGGATCTCCCCTGATTGCCACAGTTTTTTAAAGATAATGGCCAATGGCTCTGCAATCACATCAGCCAAGTTCCTCAGCACCCTCGGATGCATTATATCTGGACCCATGGACTTGTGCACGTCCAGCTTTTCTAAATAGTCTTTAACCTGTTCTTTCACCACTGAGGGCTGCTCACCTCCTCCCCATACTGTGCTGTCCAATGCAGCAGTCTGGGAGCTGATCTTGTCTGTGAAGACCGAGGCAAAAAAAGCATTGAGTACTTCAGCTTTTTCCACATCCTCTGTCACTAGGTTGCCTCCCCCATTCAGTAAGGGTCCCACACTTTCCCTGACCACCTTCTTGTTGCTAACATATCTGTAGAAACCCTTCTTGTTCCCCTTCACATCCCTTGCTAGCTGAAACTCCAATTGTGCTTTGGCCTTCCTGATTACACCCCTGCATGCTCGAGCAATATTTTTATACTCCTCCTTAGTCATCTGTCCAAGTTTCCACTTCTTGTAAGTTTCCTTTTTGTGTTTAAGCTCACCAAAGATTTCTCCGTTAAGCCAAGCTGGTCGCCTGCCATATTTGCTATTCTTTCTGCACATCGGGACGGTTTGTTCCTGTGCCCTCAATAAGGTTTCTTTAAAATACAGCCAGATCTCCTGGACTCCTTTCCCCCCTCATATTAGCCTCCCAGGGGATCCTGCCCATCAGCTCCCTGAGGGAGTCAAAGTCTGCTTTTCTGAAGTCCAGGGCCCGTATTCTGCTGCTCTCCTTTCTTCCTTTTGTCAGGATCCTGAACTCAACCATCTCATGGTCACTGCCTCCCAGGTTCCCATCCACTTTTGCTTCCCCTACTAATTCGTCCCTGTTTGAGCAGCAGGTCAAGAGGAGCTCTGCCCCTAGTTGGTTCCTCCAGCACTTGCGCCAGGAAGTTGTCCCCAACACCTTATAAAAACTTCCTGGATTGTCTGTGCACCGCTGTATTGTCCTCCCAGCAGATGTCAGGGTGATTGAAGTCCCCATGAGAACCAGGGACTGTGATCTGGAAACTTCCGTTAGTTGTCCGAAGAAAGCTTGGTCTGGTGGTCTATAGCAGACACCCACCACGACATCACCCTTGTTGCTCTCGCCTCTAAACTTAAGACTGTTGAGAGTCTTTGGGTTTTCTCCATTTTCATACTGGAGCTCTGAGCAATCCTACTGCTCTCTTACATACAGTGCAACGCCTCCACCTTTTCTCCCCAGCCTGTCCTTCCTGAACAGTTTATACCCATCCATGACAGTGCTCCAGTCACATGAGTTACCCCACCAAGTCTCTATTATTCCAATCACATCATAGTTCCTTGACTGTGCCAGGACTTCCAATTCTTTCTGCTTCTTTCCCAGGCTTCTTGCATTCGTGTACAGGCACCTAAGATAATTAGCCAATTGCCCTGCTTTCTCAGTATGAATCAGGAGGCCTCCCCGTTGCACCCTCCTCCCAGTATCCCACTTCCCCACTTACCTCAGGGCTTAAGTCTCCATACTCCGGTGAACCTAGTATAAAACCCTCCTCACTAGGTTAGCAAGCCTGCCTGCAAAGATGCTCTTCCCTTTCTTTGTTAGGTGGATCCCATCTCTTCTTAGCAATCCTTCTTCCTGGAACAACATCCCAGGGTCGAGGAATCCAAAGCCCTCTCTCCGACACCACCTGCGTAACTACGCGTTTACCTCCACAATTCGATCGTCCCTACCTGGGCCTTTTCCTCCAACAGAGTGCATGCCAATTGCAGCCCGTCCTGCTGGCCTTGGGTGATGCTGAGCAAAAGCCAGGGCTGTGCTGAGAACATATGTCCCCCTTGGAGCAGGGTTGCTGGGGGAAGGGAGCAGAAGCACTGCCAGGCCTGCCCAGGATGGGGCGTTGGCATCTCTGCTGTCACAGGTGGTGCTAACGTTACCAGCAGAGATCGGCTGTGAGGGGCGGGGGGAGAGGATTAGGGTCTGGGCTTGGCTGTCTGTGCTGTCTGAGATCTCCTAGGAGGCTGGCTGGCAAACCAAAGAGGTTCTGGGCTTTTCAAGGCAGCAGAGGAGGAGATGAATCCAATTCCAGCTCCACTTACTGCCATTCTGGTGCAGGTGGCGGAATGAGAATTGGCCAACTGCTATGTTAAAAGGACCCTGCCACTGGGTGCCCCCAGGGCAGAGAAGATGACTTGAGATTGTGTGGGAGATGCCAGGCCAGGATCTTGGTCTTTCTACTCATTGTAGATGTTGGCATCTAGCATTTGTTTGGTTTGTTGGGGGGGGGGGGGGAATTGAAACAGTTGAATAAATAATTTTTTTAAAGGAAGATACCAGACCAGTATGAACATGGACACCAGTGATGATCCCAGGATTTTTAAACTGGGAGCAGTGGTGGAAACTCGTTTCTGAGTGGGTGATAACCCTTAGAGGATCCTAGCACTGGCATGTGTGGGCAAAGCCTCTTTCTGCGCGGATTCTCGTAACCCTGGCCAAGGGGCGGCAGGCTGGGATCCCTGCTTCAGAGCCGGCTCTGGTGCGTTACCAACGGAAAGCACCTGGATCTGGGGAGGGCTGTGGAAGTGCAGGGTGGGTGCTGACGAGAGCCCAAGGAGATGACCATGGTGGGAGGCCCTAGTGACCAAGGGATGCGGCCCTGCAGTGGCCACAGGCGAGAGCTGAAACCTGCAGGCAGGCTGCCCATGTTGCAAATCCTCCAGTTGGGGAGCATCCCAAAGCCCCTAGCTGGCCTCTGGGCCATGACATGGGGCAACATCTGCCGCCTCTTTAATTGTCACTAGAACTCCGGTGGGTCTCGCCATCCCTAGGAATGCCTGACTGTTGTGAATCCCGCTACGCTTTGGGGCTCAGTGAAATCTTGTGGCAGTGAGTTCCACAGGCCGTGTCCGTCCACAGGCCGTGTGTGTGTGAGAAAAATATGTATTTCCATCTCTTTGAAACATGCTACTTTTTCATCCTATTGACTGTCCCCTCGTCCTTCCACTAGGAGAGGGGCTGAATAGCAGGGGCTGACCAGCCTTCTGTGCCCCATTCGTTGTTATGGACACTGGCTTCACGTCCCCTCTCTACGCTCACCAGCCCCAGTCCCTCAGATGAGCGGCTCTTGTGGCCTGTCTCTGAACCCCATCTCCCTCCGCTCTGCCCCCTTGAAGATGGGCTGACCAGACCTGGGCCCTGGGCTCTAGGGCCCAGAGCTGCATTGTGACCCTCACTGCTAGACTGGCTGAGGGCTATCTCTGCAGCCCTGCTCCCTACACGGAAGGGAATTCAGTGCAGCCACAGCTAATCTGCCACCCCCCCTGCCTCCTCCATTTGGGGTCCCTAGTGGGCTTAGTGTCCTGCTGCTTCGATCCCCGTGTGGGGAAGGTGCAGAATCCTGTGGGGAGGAAGCTTTCCCGTGGTAATTAGCTGATCGTTTACTCAAATTACAAGTGGAATTAGCTGCTCAGGGAGGTGGCAACTGCCTTAGATGGGAATCTGAATCGGGGGTGGGGGGGTGGGGGGGGTGCGTCAGGTGGGTCTCTGGGAGCTGGGGCAGGTGGGACGTCACGTCTGCGCTTGGAGAAGTTCACGGCAGCTCAGTTTATCCCCCAGGTGCAGGGGATGGAGCAGGGTGCTCAGGAATTGTTGGGCTGGCCCTGGTCGCACACCCTCCATTGCCGGTCCGTATTCTAAACCCTGGGGAATGCTTTGCGGGCTGTGGGGAGAGCTAGATGAGGAAGCTCCCCAGCCCTTAAGGGAAGAAAGCAATGAATGGCTTTTTGTACCCTCATGGGTGTAACTGACTTCAGGCTAACCCCAGGAGTTTCTCTAACCCTCAGGTTTCAAGTCCTTCGGTGCCTGGAGCCAGGGGTTCATATTACACCCTCTCCCGCCTCTAACAGCCAGCCTGGATCCAGCACGTTCCTAGTATTAACCCTTGACAGAGTGCTCCTTGGGGTGGGGCTCTCATGGCCCTTCCTGGGGTGGGAGTGTGTCTTGAAGGCCACGTCGCTGGTACGGAGGGTCTTCCAGAGGCAGGAGTAAAAGCCCCTGTTCAATGGGGCCTGCATCTAAATAGGGATAGGTGGCCCAGAGGTTAAGGTGCTTGCCTGGCACTTAGAAGAACTGCGTTCAATTCCCTGCTCTGCCACAGACTCTGTGTGTGACCTTGGGCAAGTCACGTGACCTCTCTATGGCTTTGTTCCCTGTCCGTACCATGGGGATAAGAGCATGGGGGTGAGGGTAAACACGTTTCGTGAGGCATACAATGATGGAGGGGGGGCATATAAATACCTTAGATGATCCAATAGCTTTTTTAGTGCTACCTAAAATAGTCTTCAGCATCCTGATCCAAGCTGGACCCAAGACTCCTTCGGTCTTGTGAGCAGCCCATTTGCTGCAGCTGAAGAAGAATCAGTGTCTTGTGATTTGGGATCCGAGCCGGACCAGAACAGTGGGCGCTGGGTCGGCTCTCTGAACCGGTGGGAAGGGGTCGTCCCTGATCTGATGGGCCTCTTTGGTCTGGTTCCCTGTCGGTGGGGTTTATGTGGCCTCCTGCCCTTGGCCAGGTTAGATACAAAGTCCTAACGGGCTGACGTCCATTGTCACCGCAGCCTTAGGAAGCCAGGCAGGCCTGCTGCGGCTCTGGGCCGTGCCCTCTCAGGATGGGGTGAGTGAGGCTGAAAACAGGGTGCCTGCAGCCTGGCAGGGCCAGCGCTAATGTAGGCTGAAAAAGTAAGTGTGTGTGTGGGGGGGGAGGGGGGGTCTGTTATTGGCTCTGGACATGAGTGACGTCCCATCTGCCTGTCCTCCCCAGTCCCTGCCCCCTCCAGACCCACTGTGAGCCTCTCGGGTTCTGCCCTCCCAGGCCTGGGGGAGCTGCAGCCAGGCTCCCTGTATTGGGGGGCACATCCCGTTACTCACAGGGTGGGAGCGGGGAGGAGAGAATAGAGTCACCCCAAGCTGCGTCTGCAGCACCCCTGACTGGCTACTCTTCCCCAGGGGGCGTGATTCCCCCTAGGCAGGCTGAACTGTAGCCCCTCAGCGACTGGCTCGAGCTGTGGTCCCAGGTTCTCAGCCCGGCGTGGTGTGAGCCCTGCGCATGGCAGAACGGGAGCCCCTCCCACCCCCACCCCCATCTTCCTCCTGGGGCAGAGAGGAGGGGACGTGCTGTGATGCTCTTCACACTACAAAACCACTGGGGATGGGGGTGCAGATGGGGGAGGAGGAGGTGACATGGGCTGGGGAGGGGGATGAGGAGACAGAGCCGGACAGGCTGGAAGGAAAATGCGGGAAACTCAGTAAAAGCTCCTTGGAAAAGGTAACTGTTCCAGCCAATGGCAGGGGCCCCAGGGCCTGGGATCCCACCTGCAGAGATGGGGGATGGGTGGGAGGTCACTGCCCCTCCTGGCCTAGTGTTGGCTCCAGTGGGGGAAGTGAACCCCGATGCTCTCAACCGCCCTGCAGGGCTAGGGGCTTCTAACTATTTCATCTTGCAAGCAGCTGCAATCCCACTCATCCCCCCCCCCCCCCCCCCCCCGCTGGCTCAGACCTCTTTGAATCTGGGTTGGCCGGTGCATCCCCCGCAGCCACAACCTGCCCTGGGCTGCCCCAGCCCCCGGGAAGGCGAAAGCAGCCAGTGTCTTGGCTGGGGGTTATGAGGATGGGGCCCAGGCACGCACATGAGATAGGGCAGAGGGAGATAAACAGGCGTGATCGTGGTGAATGGCTGCAGGAGATTCAGGGGAGAAGGGCGGGGGCTCTGCGGGAGATAGCAGTGCCCTCTCTCTGCAGCTGTCCGGTCTCCTGCTCAGGACTGTTGGCCCAGGGGGTTGGGTGTGGTGGCTGCAGGTTTTCAGGGAGCTCAGTAGTGTGAAGGATCAGCTGGCCCAGCTTCTCTCTAGGCAGGATTCAGGCCTGTGATGGGCACAGGGGAAACGAGCTGTGATATCTCTGCATTGTCCCAGGGGGTCTCTGGCCACTCTGCGCCCTGCCAGCTGGCTTCTGTTCAGGAGAGTTGCCGGACAGGAGGCAGCAGGTCAGAAACGCCCAGAGCTAGAACAAGAGTGGGGCTGTGGGTCAGCGCTGAGTGGAGGAGGAGCGTTAGCCAAGGCTTTGCTCTGCTCCAGCCAGGGCTGTTTGGCTTTGCATTTTCATGAGCAATAAAGTTCACCCAGTATCTATTCCCCTAACTCCAAACCTCTGTAAAGAGACCGGAGCTCCAGTTCCCTGGGGGCTGGAACCACTGCAATCTCCACCTTAGGAGGTAGCAAATCTTTGCGTGGCTGAGGGCTGGGGTGGTGTGACCTCGTAGAGCAGAAACGTCGAGAAACCGCAGATCCCATGGGGGCCTGAAGAGCGAGTGTTTGGGGGTCTGGCCATGTGCAGCTGCAGCCTCCCCTTTTAGGTACATGGATATAGCAAGGGGAGACCTGTCCTGGTAGCGAAGCTGCAAGGGAGTCTGATGGGAATTGTTGCCTGATGCCATCTGACCCAGACTAGACAGGGACAACTAGACCAGTCAGTTTCTCTTTCGTAGCTAGTCAGTTTCACTTCCGGGTTCCCATGCGCTAGCAGAGCGCTGTGGTGTGTTTGGTGTCCATTGCTGCAGAGGAGCGGTTCAAATCAGCCGCTTAAAACAGTCATAAGAACTCACCAGGGCGGGTGCAGCGTCGAGTCACCCACCCTTTCCGCTGCCGGCTAGGAGGGAGTCGGGTGACTCATTCCGGTGCAGTGCAATGATGGTGGAAGAATAAAGAGCAATTGACTTGCTCAGTAAAAAGTCACTTGTCATAACTGTATGGCTGAGCTGGAGTTTTACAAAGCTGGCTTCTATCAGCCACATTGATCTACGTATTTCACGTCAGTTAGAAAAAATCTCTCGTTGGTATTGGGTTTTGCTAAACCTACATTTTGGGGCTAAAATACCTGACCGTGCCCCCTTTGATTTAAACAAGATAGAATATTCCATGGTCTGGGAGCCTCTTCCCAGGAGTGACAGGCGTCCTTCACTGGCTGTGCGATGCGTACATTCAAAAGTGATTTAGGGGCTCATTGAAAGTCAGTGGGATTTAGGCATCTAAGTCCCTTTGGTGCTTTTGAAAATGTTACCCACTGTATCTAGCCCATGTGGCAATGCCTCCAAGTTCTCTAGACTCGCTCTTTCCTGGTGCATTTACAGCATAAAGTGGGGCAGGTGCTGTTTGCAATGCTCCGTCTCCGCACTATGAATATCCCCCGCCCCATCTCTGTAGCCAACACCTCCAGGTCCAAAGCACAGACCGTTACCCCGACGCTTCCGAAGTAACTTCAGTAACTGACAGCAGTAGTAGACTCTTATCCTCTATGAGGACCAACCAGTAGAGGGGACAAAACACACTTCGCTATTCCTATTTGGTGCCTTTCAGCCTTGCACAAGAAGAACCAGGTAATTTCCATTTGAATAACCTTAATTTTATACTAAGGACGAAAGAGAGTTCTGCATATGAGAGAGGTGTGTGTTATCCTCCTCCTTTTCCTGGGCTTGGATCTCGCCTGGAAAAGGAGCCCCCCCCCCCCCATGCTATTCCATGGGCTGCACCCTGCAAGGTGGAAAACAGGGATCAGGGGAGATTTTAAGGCTACAGGACTGGGTTGTGGCAGTTCTGACAGTGTCGTCCTGGCGGTTAGGAATGTTAATTATGGTCAAGCAGCATAATTGTGGTGGAGGTTGTGGGAGAAAATGACAGAAGGCAAAACTCTAAGAAAATACCACCCTGCTCAAAATAAGAATCTGACACATCTGTTGTGGGGGGGAGGGCACTTTTCCCAGTGGACCCTGGTGCTAATTGAAAAGCAGGCAAGCTCCTTGTTTTGCCCAGCCCTTCCCCGCACTTGTCAGGCAGGCCCTTTTGGTCCCGGAGGGGATATCCCCTACCAGAGGCTGTCAAAATACGACCATGTTGTTAGATTAAACAGCCGAGAGGCTTGGGACCTGCCTGATTGCAATGGGAGGTCACGCGGGACTCGGCCACAGAGGTCTCCCTGTTGGGAGGTGCGCAGTGGGGGGAGAACTGTGTGCAGCTGGGCTGTTTCCGCCTATGTTAAGTGCTAGCAGGTTTCCCCCTAGCCACAGTTTCGGTTGGAGGTTAAGCATGTGACCCTGCCGTACCCCGGTGATTCTCTTAGCAGGCGCGTGGCTCGCACTCTGCAGGTGCTGGGGGTCGCTTTCCCGGGACAGCTCATTTTCCACGACTCAAATGGGTTGGCTATGTGGGCGCTCGGCCCATTAAGCAGATCGGCCGCTGTCTGTCGGGCTTCCCTTCTGCACACAGTGGGTTTATTCCCAGCATCCTGCTTTAACCAGAGTTAATATGTTGGGAGAAAAAAATCAAGCCCTGCTGTTTCTCTCTGCTGCCTGAGAAGGTGGGGCTCAGACCCAGCCGCTTATCGGCCAGGCTGTGCATGAATTGGGGTGCTGACCCAGGGGACGCCGTCCCCTTTGTAACCATGATGCTTTTGTTTTCTGCGGGCTGTCCCTTTAAACCTGCAAGGACTCGGCTGTTTATCTCTACGGATAGTCCTTGCGAGTGCAGGCTGTGTTCTGTTTCTTGCACGTCTCTGGCCCTCAGTTGTGTAGTATCTGAGCACAGCAGGGCTTTTACTGTCTTTATCCTCAGACAGCCCTGCACGGTAGGGCGGTGCTGTTATCCCCATTGCGCAGATAACAACACCTAGCTCTTCTCTAGCACTTGTCGTCCATAGATCTCGAAGCACTTGACAAAGGAGGTCAAGTTTCATTGTTCCCATTTTACAGCGGGGGAAACTGAGGCACAGAACGACTAAAGGGTTTGTCCACATAGGGAAATTGGCCAGAACAGCTCCCCATGTGGACACTCTGGTTCTGGAATAAGAGTGCCTTTTTCTGGTTTAAGGCAGGGTGTGAATTTAATCTGGATTAAGTTCCCTGTGTAGACAACCCTGAGTGACTTGCCCAAAGTCGCACAGGGAGTCGGAGGTGGAGCAGGAAGCTGAACCTGCGTCTCAGGAGTTCCAGGCCAGTGCCCTGACCCTGGGCCATCCTTCCTCCCTTTTTCTCATTTTGTTCCCTCTTGACCCAAGGGAAGGTCATTTGGGCTGGGTCGGCTGGTCTTTGTGCAATGGCAGTACCCAGCTTTGCCCACCTCTGATACAGCACTGAGTCTGTCACGCCGCGCTTCCCGTCTGCCCCTCGCCCTATGACACAAGAACATGTTGGCAGGAGCCTCTTCTGGATCAGACTTTTCCGGGGCCGTGGTCCGTTTCCAAGCCTTGCCTTGTGGGCCAGAGCGCGGTGAAATGTTTTGAAACAGACAGTTTGCTGACCAACGCGGTTTCGGCCAACCCAAGACGATGCGCGTATTTGAATGAATAATTTTGGCCCTTCACAAGATGGCCAAAGGAGAAGGGGCCACCCCCACGCCCCTTCTCCTCCCCACCACCCTGCCCTTACTAACCTTTAGCCAGGTGATCGGGGCACTCAGCTGGGGTGTGGGAGACCCAGGTTCAAATCCCTGCTCTGGAACAGACCCCAAATGGACGTTTTCAACTCACTGAAAAGTCCAAAAAGCTTCAGAGTCTGTTCAACATGAACGGAATATTTATTTATTCATTATTTTTTTGGATGGGGGTAAGGAGGAAAGCTGCTGCCAAACCAAACGTTCAGTTCTTCCCCCAGCTCTGCTGTGGTCCTCAAGGGGCAAAGCGCCCACGGACGTCACAGGCGCCTTGGCTGGGATCAGGCCCTGTGGTTCTCTCCCTGCTCGGCTCGCTCTGACCCGCGTGCTCTGGCTAACCCTGCACTGGCGCCTCCCGCTCGCCTGCCGGTGGCCTGGCTCTCTTCAGTGTGGCACTGCTGCCTGCCTGGCCATCCAGCGGGTCCCTGCCATGGGGCTGGCCTAGTCCAGGAGAGTCTCCCTGAAGGAAACCTAGGGGCCATCGGGTAGGTCCGCATGGGCCACAGGGGTTTTTCACTGGCTTGCAGTGCTGATAGGGTGACCAGATGTCCCGATTTTATAGGAACAGTCCCGATTTTTGGGTCTTTTTCTTATATAGGCTCCTATTACACACACCCCGGTCCTGATTTTTCACACTTGCTGTCTGGTCACCCTAAGTGCTGCTCTCCCAAGGCCATTGTAGGGCAGCATGGTGCTCCGTGTCCCCTTGCCAGGGCTTGCCAGCGGCATCCCCTGCCCCACCCTGACCTCTCTCCCTATGAATGGAGGGAAGAGCCCATGAAATTAACTGATCTTCCTCTCGGGAAAGGCCCCGGCCACAAGCCTGGGGTGGCGTCGCTTTCAAAGCCGCTCCAAACAGCGTGGGTCATGTGTAGACCTGGGACAGTGACTGCAAACTCCAGCCCCGAGCCCCCAGCTGCTCGATGAGTGAAGGACCCCCGGCCTCTCTTGCAGCCGGGGCTTTGCCGCAGCAAGTGGCGGGACGGAGGAAGGGAGCCGTGGGCCCCTCCCTTGGGGAGAGGTTCCCGAGGGAGCGTTATCCCTCAATGGCCTGACCTTTACCACCGAGGGACAAAGCCTCCCGTTATGGCTCCCACTGGGCCCCTTCTGCTGTCTCAGCTGGAGCAGCCTCAGGTCTGCTGCCCGCGTCTGGGTCTGGTGGGCACAGAATGAATCCGCCCCTGTGTGTGTCTGAGCACAGAGCGCCCGGGCCAGCCCCCTCCCTGAGCCAGCTGTGCGATGCTGGTGGTGGCAGCAGGAAAGGCTGGCTGGAGGGGAGCCTGGGTGATGAGAGAGAGCTCTTAACTCTCGCCCCCGGGGGCGTGATCCCCCGCGCTCGGGGCTTGTGTCTGTATTAGCCATCCTAGTGCTCTGGCCCTCAAAGGTATTTAGGTACTTCAGAGTGAGGAACAAGAAATGCCCCCTAGTGGACAATTATGGAATAACCTGCCCACGGGGGAAGCTTCCTCCTGACCCCTGTCAGTCAATGGCTGGTGCATGCCCTGAAACATGAAGGTTCATATCCCTTAGGCACGTGTGTCCTGTCCAACAGAACCGTGAGTGACCGTTTTTAAAGGGCCCCTGCCAAAGCTCTAACTCCCCCATTCCTCCTTGGCTTGTGCAGGCATCACCCTGGTGGTGATCACGGCCGTGTAAGTCTGTGCGTAGGGTGTGAGCCCTCCAGGGCAGGGTCAGTGAACTATTCCGTGTCTGTACAGCGCCTACCACAGGGAGGCCAGGCTATTAGGTGCTACCTCCATAGACCTGTCATTCAAATGGGAAGGTGCCAATCCATCTCCAGAGCCGTTCCTTAGTCTGAATCGAGCTGAACCTTTTGCCAGGTGGCGCTTGTGTGTATTACGGTTTTTCACAGAGTCCATGGCCGGAAGGGAGCAGTGACCATCCAGTCTGACTCCCTGCATAGCGCACCCCCCACCATAAACCCAACAGCAGATTGCTCAGAAAAAACCTCCCCTCTGGATTTAAAAATTGCTAGGGATGGAGAAGCCACCACAGCTCCAGGGTGGAAGGATGGCTCTGGTTAGGGCACTCGCCAGAGACCCGGGTTTGATACCCTGATGTCCTGCCTGACCTTGAGCAAGCAAACCCCTTAGTGTCTCTGGGGCTCCATCTGTCCAATGGAGATGGCAGCACTGCCCTATCTCTGGGGGAGGTGAGGATAAATACAATGAAGACTGGGAGGTGCTCAGATTCTGCTGAGGGGGGCCTTAGATGGACAGACGTGGCCCCTTTGTGCTGGGCACTGCATGCTTGCATAACAAAAAGCAGGGCCCTGCTCCAACGAGCTTGCTGTCGAAGTCACTGACTGATAGAAGCCTTTCCAGCCCAAAGCCCGCGACCAGGGAGTGCTTTCGGTGAAACAGGACAGCGGCGGCGCTCAGCGGGATTCACCCGGAAGTGAAGCAGGCATTTGTGAAAGCCAAGACAGCGTGTCGTACACATGGCAGTCGCCTCGCCCAAACGGTGAAGTGCAGCTACCTCTGGGGTGGGAGGTAGCAGCTGTTTGACAGTGCACAGGGACATGATGCTGGGTGACAAGGAGGGAATGAGGGGTCCCACTGAAGCGCTGAACTGGCTGTATTCCTGCCCCTGCTCCTATGGCCCTTGCGGGAGTGTTTAAATCCCTTTTCTGCAATATATTTACAGTCAAATGAGCTGCTATTTCCCTACCCAATGCCCTACTCCGTTGGAATTCCCTTCCCTGGCCGCTGGGCAGGCTGGCCTCAGAGCCTCGTGCCCTGCAGTGCCCCTGTGGCTGTGGTTTAATATGACATGCTTCCTTCCTCCCTCTGGGGGCAGCCAAAGGGCTCTTGCAAACCTGCTGCCCCATCAAGCAAAGCATGTGTGCAGGGTGCTGTAGTCACTAAGGGAGTGAGACCCCGGAGCACGTAGCATTGGCCTCGTGTGTGGCTGAGAAGGCAGCTGACTACAGGACTTTCGGTTCGACCTTGTTTCTCCTCTGGCCGGCCCAGCGCCTTCTACCTTCTATTGACCAGCGAGGAGAAACAGTCCAGAAAGGGTCAGGTCAGCCAGGGCACCGGGACGGGAGCCGGGGCTAGAACTGCAGCAGCTGGAGTTCTTAGCATGGGCTCAAAGAAGTGAAGAGGGATTGGGATGATGCCCAGCTGCCGTCCCTCACCACAGCACTCCGAATGGGATGGGCAGGTTAGCATGGCAGCTGAGAACGGCAGCATGGCATGTAGCAAAGGCAATGGGGATAATGCGCTTCATTGTCCTGGCAGATTTCTGCATGAATCAGATTGAGGGGAGGGGGGTGTTAAAAAGCTGGCGGATACTTGCCCTACGGCTGGGGGTTCCTGCACATCAGCTGTAGTAAGATGTGTGGAACAGGCTCAGAATCCAGGAGGGCCTAATCTGGGATAACATCAGGGGCTCAGCAGTGCAAATTGGACCAGGCTGCGACCAGCCAAATACCAGCCCCTAGCAGTGCACTCTGCTTCTTGCTAATGAAATACCTTGGCCGTGAGCTGTGTGTATGAACCTCCAGTGCTGGGGGCTGTCTGTCTGGTTTTCACAGAACTACTGACCTGCAGCTCCGGTGGTGGGGGGGGGCTTGCTCAAAGTGTATGTGGGTTGTTGATGTCCCCCCGTGGGTCTGCACTGGGAGGGGGGGGGGGAATGTTAATGCTCTCAGTGCAGATCAGCGCTCTCTGCTCTTCCCTCTCTGCTGGGAGTGGCAGGCACTTGGACTGAGGGTAGTCTCTGCTGCGGCTGGGAGCCAGGCTCCGGCCTAGGCAGACAGCTGTGCGCCAGCGCACTAAAAACAGCAATGCTGCTGTTGCGACTCGGGCTCCGAAGCCTCCCTGACTGGAGAGTTTGTGCCGAAATGGCCACGCCGCTACTTTTAGCGTGATAGCACGAGTCTTGTCCGCCCACCTGGGCTGGGAGAGTCACTCCCTCCCGGCAGCAGGGTAAATGTTCCCTGCCCCGATCGCCTGTCTCTTGCCTTGCTTGGCTGGAATGGGAGTGTGTAACTTACAAGCTCGTTAGGGTCGCTCCTTGCATTGTCTCCTGTATCACCGCCACACGTGGCGTGAAATGCTGCTTAGACGGGAAGCTCTTTGGGGCCTGGACCATGTCTGTGTTGTTTGTCCAGCGCCTAGCACAGTGGGGTCCTGGTCCGAGACTGGGGCTCAGAGGTGCTACTGTGATATAAATAGTAACACATTCTAATAGTGCGACTTGGCTTGCACGGGCACGAGAGGAGAATGCCATTTGCACTTGTATTGCATGGCTGGAAATGCCGATGTAGAGGGCGGGGCCGTGAGTGGAGTTTTTAATCTCTTATCCTGTTCACAACAGAGTGAGAGCTCTTCCCATCCCCTTGGGGGAAGAGTGGATGGGGGAGGTCAGTCCAGAAAATAGGGGAGCAGAGGGCACCCCCACCTTCTACTCGGTGAGACGCTCGGGCTCCGATGGCCCCAGCTCCCCCCTGTGCCTGCGGTTGAGCAGAGCTGGTTTGTTATGACAAATGGGCCCCTCTGGACCAGGTTGCTGGAGTCTCTGCACATCTATATTTCATGGTAATATCCCCCGATGGCTTCCTTGCTCCATCCTGCATTGATTTATTCCGGGACAGCCAGTAGCCAGGAGCTGTTGTAACACCGACAGACTCCTGTTGTCAGCGAGTGGGATCGAACCTGGGACCTCTGGAGCTTAATGCATGAGCCTCTGCTGCATGAGCTAAAAGCTACATGGCCCCTCACTAAGGCTGAAGCGGACTCATTAATCTCTAAGTGGTCTCGGTGCCACTACATGGGACAGAGCACTGCACCCCGGAGGTGTGTGGGTTACGGTGCCTTGAGATTCTGACCCACTGCACAAAGGACCCGTTCCCAGTGCTGGGGCAGGGTCTTGTTTCGACCCATGGGTGCAGTGGGGTTGACCCCGTCCATGGGTTCGGGTTCCAGGCCAGGATTCTGGGAGACCGCCAGGTCGGTCTGTGTCCGGTAGCCTCAATAAAGCATCCTGTGTGTATTCATCTCCGCCCAGCCCTGCCCTCCTGCTCTGCTCTGGTGTCCCTGCGTGGAGCCTGGAGATGGGAACTAGCTCTCCAAGAGCCAGGCACTCTGAGAACATGGGAAGCCTTCAAAGCTTCCCGCTGTGGAAAAGCAAAAAATCCAGCAACCCCTTCTCCCTCCCTTCCCTGCCCCCCCTGGGTGCTGCACTGCCTTGCCCTCCCCTGCTCCCACCCTTCCCTGCCCCCCCTGGCTGCTGCACTGCCTCTGCCCTCCCCTGCTCCCACCCTTCCCTGCCCCCCCTGGCTGCTGCACTGCCTCTGCCCTCCCCTGCTCCCACCCTTCCTGCCCTCCCCCCCCCCGGATGGGACCCTGAGCGGAATGCCGAGGCGCTGCAGGAGAGGGTGCTGGCGATCCAGTAGGAGGTGCTTTTCCCTCTGGATCTGCCTGGCACCCGTCCCCCATCAGTCAGTAGTAGTAGTAATAGTGCCTGCCTACCACCCCAGTCATGGACCGGGTCCCCATTGTGTAGGTCCTGGATAAACACTGACCAAAAGGCCCCCCAAGGAACTGACACTTCATGTAATAAGCCGCTCCAATTTTGGCAAGGACTTGAGATACTCCAAGCCCCTCTGGCTTGTGCATGGGATAAGTCGCGGCCACGTGCACACGGCCCATTTGAAGGCAGGGGTCAGGGAGGAGAAAGCCTTGGGCCTGCGGGACAGGTGTGGGGCTGCAAGGAAATAGGAGCTGCTGCCAGTTCTGCAGGTGGCAGTGGAGTTCCTCTGCAGTGTCACTGGTATAACAGAGCATGGACCAGCCTCTGCTTTCGCACAAATATTTCAGGGGCTGGTAGGGATGGGGGCCCAGAATCTCCCCAAAGGGCGTGGAGGGCGGCTCCGGATCAGAACTCCACCCGTCTCTGGGAGGGTAGAAATACCCAGTAGAGGCCAGAATTTGTGTTCAGCAGTGCCTAGGGACCAGGGCCCCATTGTGCTAGGGGCTGTACAAACACACAGTAAGAGACAAGCTGCCACTTGGCTGCAGGAGAGGGCTGAAACAGACAAGACAAGCCATCGGAGAGGAGCTGCAAAGGGCACGTCAGCGCGATTCTTTCTGCAGGGATGGGTTGGTGTGTGTGTGTGTGTGTGTGTGTGTGTGTGTGTAATATATATATAAATTTTTTTTGTTTTTGTTAAGCTCCTTTAGTGTGTGGCTCTAGACTCCAGTACAAATACGGACGGCCTTGGGTGCTGCTGTTCGAGACTCCACTGAGGATCCGGACGGCAGAAGCCTATAGCTGGCCTGCCAGCCCCTCAGCCCTGCGTGAGGCTAGCTTAAAATAAGATGGAGCACTGGCTGCTAATGTTTGCCCCTTGTATTCCTCTGCTGGGGTTTTGGTTGGGCCCCTGAGGGTGGAGTTTCCCTTCTGCGGGGTCTTCTCTGGTTTAAAGCCTGTATGTTTGTTCCTCTCTGAAAACCAGTCTCCTGCCCGCCCAGAGCCTGCTGCAATGAAACACGGAGGGCAGGCGGCGTGGCTCAGCACAGGTGTACCATGCCAGAGCTAACGAGCTGCACGTGTGGGCTGCCCAATGCCTGATTTAAAGGGCTTCCCTAAGCCTGGGGAAGCCCAGAGACAGGGATTATAGGGGCCAGGCAGCTATGCATTCTGGGAAATGGGGCTCAAGAGAGGCAGAGGGGGCAGGCCCTGCGGCTCCTGAATGGCTGGAGGGGTTGGGGGGGAGGGAGAGGAGCAGTCCCCAGCCTCTGGGGGAAGTTAGGGTGTTTCCTGGTCTACTCCCCAGGGATGAGGGAAGGAATTGAACCTGGGCCTTGTGGAGGGCAGGGCAGGGAGTGCCCCCTGGAAGGATTGCTCCTGCTGGGCAAAGGCTGCATTGAGCTGGGTCCTTACAGGGATCTGTGGCCAAACTGAACTTGTAGGGAGTACCATGTTGGAGACAACCCTGGTAACGTGGGGGGTGCCCCTTAGTGCAGCCCCCTGCACAGGAACAAGAGAGGACCTGCTCTGGGGTGAGGGATCCCCCAGTCTGACCTGTGTAACCCAGGCCACAGGGCTCCCCTGCATTAATTCCTGGTGGAACTAGAGCAGGGCTTTGAGCAAACCACCCCGTCCTGATTTAACACTTGCCAGTGCTGGAGAATCCAGCCCTTGGGAGGTGGTTCCAAGGGTTAATGACCCTCCCTGTTTGCGTTTGTCTAGCATCAAGTTCCAGCAGCTGGATCTCATTAGACCATCCTCTGCTAGGCGGACGAGCCCGTTATCATCAGCCTCGGGTTCCCTGGGTAGGTGGTTGTAGACTGGGATCAAGTTGCCCTTTAACCCTTTGGTTAAATTAAACACGTTGAGCTCTCCCTTATCTGGCCCCCACCTCTGGGGTATCTGAGCCCCTCAAGCCATTCATGTATTTACTCTCTATCTCCCCCCACCCCCGGCAGGGCAGTGCTGTTACCCCAGAGCACAGATTGGGAAACTGAGGCACAAAATTGATGACAGGGTGTGCCCAAAGTCCCACAAGAACTCTGCGGCAGAGCCAGGAATTGAACCCAGATCTGCCGAGTCCCGGTTTAGTGCCCTAGACGCTAGGCCATTCTGTCCGGTCGTAGGCTCTGCCTGCTGCTGGAGGTCTTCCTAGAACCTCCGCACAAAGCTCAAACGTCCAATCCCCGCTTCAGGCAGGCGCGCTGAGGACCAAGTTAATGCCCTGCTGGGAGGTGACTAATGGTGTCTTTTAATCTGAGTCATAGGGCAGAGCGCTGGCTGATCAGGCCCGACAGTCCTGTGGGAGCCTCATTTGATTTTCTCCAGTTGCCTGAGCTGCCTTCTGGCTGCTGTAATTAAATGCTTCACTTTGGCTTGAATTTGGTCCAAACCAACCAGAGAGTCCCATGTGCAGACAGCAAACTCTTCTTCCCCTCCCACCCCATGTACAGGGCCCAACCCAACCCACACCTAAGCCAGTGACTCCTCCTTCTCCTTCCCCCATGTGGGAACTTGGCCCCTTCCCTCCAGAGGACAAAGTGGTCCCAGCATCTCTCCCCAGCCCCACAGGGAAAGCCCCAGATCTGGAGCGGAGGTTCGGCTGAGCTGCTTGCTGCAGCAGAGGAAGAATGGCCAGTGGATAGGGGGCTAGCCTGGGACTCTGGAGACCTGGGTTCCAGTCCCCCCTCTGCCACAGACACTCCGTATGCCCTTGGGCAAGTCTCTCAGCCTTGCATAGCTGCTCTGGGCCTCACTTCACCTCAGTACAATGGGGTAATAGCAACGCCCTGGCAGTGGGTTTGATGGTCAGTGCACCCCAGTAAGGGGGGTTGCGTAAGTACCTTGGAGAGAACCCATCTGAACATGTCTACCGATCCTCTTTCTCCCCTCCCTCCCCCCCCGCCCAAGGGAGGCTGGCAGCCCTCTCTTGCTGTAGTCAGAGGCTTAGTCCTCTGCTGGCAAGATGTTGCCGTGGTCAGAGCTACAGCATGCACATCAGCCTGATTCTCCCCATCTCACACCTTGTGCCACCATGTACGCTAAGGTGAAATGCTACCACCGGGCCGAGTGATCAAGGGCACATGGTGACATGAGGGAGGGAGGTGGGGATCAAGGCCTTTCACTGTGGTCTCTGGGTAGCAGCAGCTCTCCTGGGTGTGTCCCAAGGTAGCCGGTCTGTCTGGGCACTTGCACCTGCTCAACACTGTGGATCTGGACCTTGGCAGCAGACCTTGTGCCTTGTGCTGTGGGGGGGGGGTCGCTCTGGGTCGATCTTACCAGTGCCAGAACAAGAGGCCTTGTTCTCTTGCCACTTGAGAGGCGATTCCATTCTCCTTGGAATCTCTTGCATCCTTTCTGCAATGGATGAGGGACCAACGTGTGAAACAGAGACTGGGACAGGAGAATGGCAAAGCGGTGGTGAAAAATGGGTCATGGCTATCCTGTTGCTGCAGTACGGTGCACTTACAATAGTAACAGCATATGGACCAAAGCGTTCGGGAGGCGATACTGGGTCCAGTCCTAGTCAATATTTTTAATTAGCGACCTGGAGAATATTAATCACACTGGTGGCCAATAAGTTTGACCTAGGCGCTTATGCTGCCCTCAAACAGTATCCGGGTGCCTTCTAAAATCAGGAGCGACCCCTAAGCTGGGGAGGATGCATGGGGCTGAGCAGCAGCACTGAGATGCCGGCTGGAACAGAGGCCCCCGTAGCGTGGTTCAGATGCCCAATGAGAATGGAGGGGACTGGCTAGGCAGGCAGTCGCACCACATCGAAAGCTCAGGGGGATTGGAGCGGGTGGCGGATTCAGTGTGAGTCATCCACGCACAGCTGCTGCAGAAATAGACCAGCACAGCCTCTGCTGTCGACGAGGTGCCAGGAGCCAGAGCTGCAGCGGAGCAGATGTAGGTTACACGTTAGGCAGCGCTCTGCTCAGGCAGGGTCTGCTCTGCCCTTCCAAGCTAGAAAAACAGGCCAGGGCATGTGGCTAGAACCAGGACTGGATTCCTCCAAGTTGCTTTGACCCTCTGGGCTGATCCAGAGAGGACACGAGTCTGGGACTGTTCGCTGTCTGTAGCTCATACTTCTAGCTGTGGGCGTCCCTGGTGCATTGGCCAAGATGGAAGTGTTCACGCTTGCGATCCTCACCCCGCCCACAGCCAAGCTACAACTGTGTTTGTCCTCCATGCATCTGATGAAGTGGGTTATAGCCCACAAAAGCTTTTGCCCAAATAAATTTGTTAGTCTCTAAGGTGCCACAAGGACTCCGCGTTGTTTTTGTTTGCCCTGTTGCTGCTCCATACCTGACCTCCGAGGTCTCTGCCAGGGGCAGATGGTGCTAACATAGCAGCAACACCCCATCCAAATTCCAGCGGGGCCAACGTTAGCCATGTTTGAGTGGTACAGGGTAGAAACCCCCAAGGACTCTGAGCAGCCTGTCCACTCGGCTAGTCTAATCCCTTTGAAAAGTGGAGCTAGCTGGACTAAACAAGAAAACCCTCTGTCTGAGCCAGCTGCTGGCTGAGTGCACCAAAGAGACATTTCTATCCTCCCTAAATGTATGGCTTCCTGCTCCACCATGTAGGGGATCTCTCCCCCCCCCCCCCATCTTACGTCAGAATCTTCTGTCTTTCGAGGTAATCTTTGGCCTGGATACTGACTTGCGTTGAACAGAGGTTTTCTTGCCTCCAGACCATTGATTGTTCATCAGTCGGGTGTTTTTGTGTGTGTGTGTGTGTGTGTGTGTGTGTGTGTGTGTGTGTGTGTGTGTGTGTGTGTGTGTGTGTGTGTGTGTGTGTGTGTGTGTGTGTGTGTGTGTGTGTGTGTGTGTGTGTGTCTTGAGCCGCTAAGGGGAGAGTTCCCTGGTCAGGTGCATTGCAGCCCCGAGACCTTGCATTGTTTTTATTTAATGATTCTGTCACTCTGCCTGCCCTGCTGTCCAGTGCAGGGTGACCCTTGGACCTCTACAGCCACATCCATACAGCAGCTGCTCTGGGCAACTGTGCAAACAGCATTAGCAGGCCCTAGCTTGAGCTACAGGTTACCAAGCCCTCGTGTGGACGTGTGACCAGACAGCATGGCAAACTCTAATGCTACTAGTGGGCACAGCTCGGTGGGTGTCTCGGTGGGTTTTGGGGTGAGATCTTAAAAACTGTCTGCTTTGCGTGGGTGATAAATAATTCTTTCCCCCTGTGATAAATGGGGGTGGGGGGGTAGCTCCCTTTTATGAACACCCAGCCACTTAGTTATAAAATCCCTCATAGTAGTTGTTCTCTACTTGCTTTACCTGTAAAGGGTGAAAAAGTCTCCCTGCATAGGTAAAAGGAAGGGAGTGGGCACCTGACCAAAAGAGCCAATGGGAGGGCTAGAACTTTTTAAAATTGGGGAAAACTTTCCCTTTGTCTCTCTCTGCTCTCCGGAGAGAGGGGACAGAGCAGAGACAGGGCTGGAGCTAATCTGTAAAAAGCTGTGGGCCAGGTATGGAAATCACCAGATCATACCTAGAAACTTACTTATTTGAAACCCCAGATATGTAAGTGGATCAGGAAATGTCTAGGAAGATGCAATCAGGTTTATCACTTTTTATTTCTTTATGGCTTGTGGACAGCTCTGTGCTAACCCCAGGTGCTTTGGTTTTGCTTGTAACCTTTAAGCTGGACCTCAGGAGAGCTATCTTGTTGCTTAATCCTTGTAATAGGCTTTTTGCTAGATTAAACAACAAAGTTCCAAATGCATTTTCTTTCTTGTTTGTTTTTAATAAAATTTACCTTTTTTAAGAATAGAATTGGATTATTGTGTCCTAAGAGGTTTGTGCACATGTTGTTTAATTAGCTGGTGGAAACAGCTGATTTCCTTTGTTTTCTTTCTCAGCTCTTCCCTGGAGGGGGGTGACAGGGCTTGAGGGTACCCCACAGGAAGGAATTTCCAAGTGCGCCTTCCTGGGTTCCAAAAGGGGGGGGTTGCACTTGGGTGGTGGCAGAATCTACCCATCCAAGGTCAGAGAGAAGCTGTAACCTTGGGAGTTTAATACAAGCCTGGAGTGGCCAGTATTCCTTTTTAGAATCCTTGCGGGCCCCCACCTTCTGCACTTGACATGCCAGAGTGGGGAAACAGCCTTGACACACACCCCCCCCCCATTTCACCTGCCTGGTGGGACACTTCTCATAAGAGCAGAGGGTTTGCCCAAGTGTCCAAGGTTGTGTTTTTTCTCTTCCCCTGTTCATGCTGCATGCAGTCTAATGGTGCCTCTGCCCCAGAAGTGGCTGCATTTCCATGTTGCTGTACACTTACCATGCTGGGAGTGGGGGGGAGGGAGGAGGAGGAGGCAGTGGAGATTTAATTTAGTGCCAGATTTTCAAAACTGCTCAGCTCCCAGTGGGTGGTGGGGGCTGTTGGGAGCTGAGATCTCTTGAAAGCCTAGGCCAGGTCTGTGCTGGGCTGTTCAAGTGTTAATTGGCAAAGTGCTGTGGGCAGAACGGAGTTTGATAGATGTAAAAATATTCCCATAGAGAGAATTTAGCAATGGAAGGGGAAAGGTGACTGGAGAGGTGACTGGACAGCACCCTCTCTAGAACTTCGGCAGATCATCTGGGTTTGTGCCCTGAGCTTCAGGGGACCCAAGTCCTAGGGTCTGAGTTGCGCAGACTTCATCCGCAATGATGCTGTGCGCAAACAGGGCTTCAAAAGACTCTTATCAAATCAAACGCTTCTTAGTGGCCCCTGATGAGCTGTGTACGGCGGGACAAGGGGACATCCCCTTTTTAAAACGCTGGTTTCCCTCCCTGTCTGGTCCATGGTGCGGTTGGGTTATTGATTGACACCTGGAGTGCTGGGTGCCATACAGAACATTTGGGGAATGAACCCCTGGTCTTCCAGACTATCCCATGGAGCCTGGGACCCGTCTGACGCGGTTCTGTGGAATCGTAGTATCTTTCTGGACCAGCTATTTCTCTGCAGTGGGTCGCTGAGGCCTCTTACTAGGAGGAAGCGAGGTGGGGGAAGGCTCCCTGAATCGCTCGCTGCTGGCGTGGGGACTGCGCACTCGCTCTTAGGCCAGTGCCCATTCAAGACTTTGGACGCCAGCCCAATTGGTTCCCCCTCTGTAAATGTTGGCTTATGGTGACGGAGCTGAACAAGCTGGCCATTGTGCGTCTCCGGGCCACTGAAGAAATTGACCGGGGATTTTTATAAGTGTGTGTGCGTCAGTGTCAGTCAAAGCTTTTCACCCTTTCGGGTTTAGTGTCCCGCTCCCTCCTCCTCTCCCGGCAGATGCTTGGTTGCCATGACAATCTTGCCATGGTGACAGCTGCTTTCACATCCTGCCAGCAAAGAAAGAAAAGACAGAGGCTCCCAGTCGGGGCGCCCCCTGTGCCGCCTCTCTTGCTTTATAAACTGCTCTGTGTGTCTCTCTTTCCTTGTCTAGTCTGGCTCCGGCGCAGCCCGGATGCAGGATAGGGGCTCCCTGGCACACAGTGCCACTTTGCGAGACAGCAGCCTCCTGGCTCTGGGGGCCCAGCACTGTCAGTCATCGGCCCAGCGAGAGCTCCCAGTTGGAAAGGGCAAGCTCTCTCCCCCTGCCCATGTCTCTGTCTCTACCACTGTGTCTGTCAGCCTGCAGCTCTCTGCCTTGTGTGTTCCTGGCTCTCTCAGCTGGCCCAAGCCTAGGTTTGCAAATAGACCAGCCCTGCAGGAAGGATCTGCAGCTCCGTCCGGCCGTGTCAGTCAGCCCTGGTGCTCCAATGGTCCTTGCTCGGACCAGATCTATTTGCTGCCTTCCCACCACCCGCGCCTCCAAACAGTTCAGCCAGCTGGATGTGCCTTAGTGGGGCGGGGGACTCTTGTCCTCTCCTCTTCCCCCAACCCCTCTTGCACCCAGCTGTGGCATCCGTCACACCCCCACCTCTTCCCTCCGGAGGGTCAGGAAGGCTCCAGCCGGAGTGTCGTGCAGGGCTGTTTGCTAACAGTGAACGCTGTGCGGTCCTTTGTGTCCATCTCCTTTCCCTCTCCCCCTCCCTGAACCCCCGGCGCCGGTGATCCCATGGTGAATAGGTTTGTCTATGGGCTTGTCGGCCAGTTTGACTGCATCCAGCCCCAAGGGTTGCTGTACTCCCAGAATGCATTGCCAGTGCCCCCTGGATGCTGTTGGTGTCATGTCTGCTGTGGGGCCATCAGCAGGAGGGAGCGGGTGCTGAGCCAGGGCTGGTGCTCACACCCCACTCCTAATAGGGCTCTGGGAACTTTCAAGCCCCTTCTACCCTAGAAAAGTGGCTGACAGCTGTTGTGCCCCTGAAATGGAGACTGGAAGCGGCTCATGTGGCTGGAACAAGCCCCGTCCTGTGCTCCGGTGTAGAAGGCGCAACTGGCAGTAAAACTGTTCTCAGCACCAGTGCAGATGGGGCTCGGGTCTGATCCTTTCTGGGCAGTGCCTGCAGGAGGCTGCCTCCCCTCTGGCCCGATGGATGATTTCCCTGCCTGTGAAGCCCTGGTCTGTTTTAGGTGCCGCTTTGGGACCAGTGGGTAACTCCCTAACTGCCAAAGGGGCTTAGGCATCTGGGCGGACAAGTGCGATGCTTGATGCATTTTGGAGCAGCCCCTGCAGTTACTGGAAGTCTTGGCTCTGACTCCCGTGGGTTTGGGATCAGGTTGGGAGCGAAGTCCCCGCCCCGCTTTGCTGTTTGGGCTGCATGGATTCTGACGGGACCTTCCAACGTCCGTAGCATCCCGCCACTCCTCAGCACGGCTTTAATAACCAAGAGGGAGCCGCACGGAGGCCTCATGCCACTCTGACCTCAATGGGCCAAATTCACCTCTGGTGCAACTTCACTGCTTTCATTACGAACACTTTCCTGGCCTGGGGTCTCAGTGTGCTTTGCAAACACTGCTGGATCCAATTTCCTGGCTCTGTGTGAGGCTGGTCAGTGTGATTAGCCCCATTGAGCGGGTGGGGAAACTGAGGCATAGCGAGGTTGAGGCAAGGTCACATGATGGGTCAGTGGCAGATCTGGGATTACAACCCTGAGTGTTGATTTGTAAGGGTCTAGTCTTGTCCCTGGCTTTATTTTAATCTTCTGTGAACATAGATCTGCTGGGCCTTATCCTACCCACCTGAGGCATGACAGTGACTAGAATGGCACCATCTGTCTGGCCTCATTAGTGCTGTAATACTGTAACCGTTAGACACATGATCAGGCAAGTTCGTTAGTTATACAGGGTAATCGTGTGGCTATTTCCGTCTCTAATTTGTTATTGGGAGCTCTCAAGAATGCAGCTGAGACAAGGCATGGAGCGAGCATTACAGGGGCTGTGCAAGGTGAACAAATCCGTGTGCTCTGCTAATCCTACTGGAGGTTTCTTCCATCTCTAATGTCAGTAGGTCCGGTCCCGTCCATCTGCCTGCTCCCCGGCCAGCACAGGTTTAGGAACTGGCATAGTCCAGTTTCCCATTTCCAATAGGGGGCAGCTCCAGCTGCTTCAGAGGAAGGTAGAAGAAACCCACCAAGTTGAAAATTAAGGAATAACCTGCCCACAGAAAGTTTCTTCCTGACCCTCATCACTTAGAAGTTGGCTCATGCCCTGAAGCATGAGGTTTTATAATTTTTTTTTTTAAAAGAACCTTCTCAAATTATCACTATCTTTGTAAATATCCAGCCCTCTTTTGAGTCCAACTAAGCTCTTGGCATCTGGGCTATGTGATAGCCTGTGGAACTCATTGCTAACTCTGTGCTGGGTAATAAAGGATTATTCTCTTCTTATATTCTTCATGACTTTTGTTCTGCATTTCCTGATGTTCAGTCTTGATTTCCTTTGCTCAGTTTTATCCCAGTGCTCCTAGCTCTCATGCCCTTGCCCCATCCTTCCCTGTCACACTGAACACATCCCCTGCCTCTTCATTTTACACCACCCTTCAGGTCCCCTTGGTTTAAAAGATCTCTGGTATGGGGTGATGTGCTAAGTGCATTTGCCTGGTGAAGTTATACAGCACCTGCCACTGTAAGGTTGTCACCCATCCGGTTTTTGGCTTCTGTGTCTGGGTGCCATTTGACAAGCCCTGGTGGTTTTTTGTTTTTTAATCTGGGGAAGAGGCGGGGAAGGGGGCGGGGCCTCGGGGAAGAGGCAGCGCAGGGGGCGGGGCCTCAGGGGTCCGATTACCAGCCATTAGAAAGGTGGCAACTCTGCAGTCACTATAGGGCCTCTATCCTGACTTGTACCTCTAGGCACTCCCAGAACTTCAGTGTTAGCTGACACCAGGCATTGGCCTGAGGCAGGATTCTGAGTGGTTGGGCGGGGTATCTGGTGGGATCAGGTCTGAGGACTCAGCCAGGAATACCTTGCCTAGCTCAGACCCTCTGGCTCAGCTTATTGGTCTAAGCTTGAGCCCTGCAACACTGTGGGTCCTGTCTGCCTCCCTTAGCACAGAAGCAGAGCAGCGAACAGCAGGCCTGGTGCCAGCTCTCCCAGCTGTACGGGGTGGCATAGGGAAGCAGGGCAGGGGAGGGGAAGAGCAGGGTGCTACTGGGCATTAGGGTGAAAGCCAAAGCATTTAACAGTAGCTTCTTGTGACTCGGGAGAGATCTCAGGGAGGGTGCAGCTGGCCATGCAAAGTTGCAGTCGGCCAGAATATTCAGAAGAGCTCGGCAGCCACAGCTGGGGCTAGCTATTCCTGCTGCTCCCATTGTGACCCTTACAACCCGGCTTTCACGCAAGTTGTGCATGTCGGGTGCTGGTTGAAAGCTCCCCATTCTTTTTGCAAGAAATATTTTAAAACCTTTTACTCCCCTCCCCCCCCAAGAAACAATGAAAATGTTGACCAAAAATGTTTCTCTCTCTCACACACACACACACACACACACACACACACACACACACACACACACACACAGCCCCTCCACCCGCATCGTTTTTGTCAAAAAGCCTTTTTTTTTTTTTTTTTCTTTTTGGTCCAAGGGGACAGGGAAGGAAACGTCTTTGGGGAGAAGAAACCTGAGCGGCCCCAGTGCTGAGCCCTTCTGAAAATCTGAACCTTGCTGTGGTCGCTGAGCTCTGTCTGGAAATTCTGGCCCAAAGGGCCCAGTTGAGCCTTCTGCTGTTTGTAGGCTTTAAACAAAGTGCCAGCCTGGGAACCCTGGAGAAAAGCCCCCACTTAGTGAGACTTTTGTGCTGGCATAATCTGATACCCTTTTCCATCCTTCAGTGATACACAAACTATCCACAGAGGATTCTTTCCCAGGTGTCTGGCTCGTGGGTCTTGCCCACATGCTCAGGGTCTACCTGGTCGCCAGATTTGGGGTCTAGAGGGAATTTTCCCCGGGTCAGATTGGCAGAGACCCTGGGAGGTTTTTGCTTTCCTCTGGAGCATGGGGCACTTGCAGGTTTAAACTAGTGTAAACAGTGGATTCTCTAACTTGAAGTCTTTAAACCATGATTTGAGGACTTCAGTAACTCAGCCAGTAGTTAGGGGTCTATTACAGGATTGGGTGGGGTTTTGCGGCCTGCGATGTGCGGGAGGCCAGGTGAGATGATCAAGATGGCCCCTTCTGGCCTTAAAGTCTGAGTCTATCACACCTAGCGCTTACACAGTATCTTTCATCCAGAGATTTCAAAGAGCTTTACAAAGGTATTTGATATCATTATCCCTGCTTTACAGATGGGGAAACTGAGGCACAGAGTGGCCATGCAGGATTTGCTTCACCCATGGCTAAAGTACATTAAACAGTAGCTGAGGATAATATCGGACACTATTTGATAAGCCCCACTTAGTGAGAGGGTGGTGGTATTAATCATGTGGTCCATTCTATTGGCTTCCATGGCTTTAAAGGAATTAATATAAGTATTTATAAAACAGCCAATGAGGGAAGTTTTGTCAATAAGTCTCCAAAAAGAGTTTTTATCAGGGTATTTGGTGTCATGTTTTTTCTCCCTGATTCTTCCCAGGCAAGCCAGCTTCAGAGCTGCCAGGCCGATCCCCTGAAAATAGGAGACTTTAAAATCTCAGCAAAAGCAGCTGTTTTACCAAGTGTAAGGGGACTGTTGCCCCCTTACTAACATTCAGTGGGGGTGTTTTGGTTGGCTAGCTCCCAGCACTAAAAGGGGAAGGGTCGATGGCAAATCAGGAGTCTGAGACTGACAGTCCCCAGGAACAATGGGGAGAGGCCAATGCTCCAGATCAGCCTGATTGACAGGCTAATCAGAGGGTCAGGAGGCCAGGGAGGTCCCGTCCTCCGTGTGAGCTGGAATTGCCTGGGTCAGACTGAGTGGGGCCGAGCTAAGGAGAAAGCAGGGGCCCAAGCTGAGCTGGAGAGCAGAACCGTGCCAGATCCAGAGGGGCCAGAGGCGCAGCCCCAAAGCCAGAGCACAGCCAGGACAGAGAGGGGCCTGAGCTAAGTTGCTGGGAGCAGAGCTGCAGCCCCAAGGCAGAGTTACAGAAGCAGCCTGCAGAGCAGACCTGTCCTGGGGGCAGAGCTGTAGCAACCAGAGCCAGAGAGGCCAGAGAAGCAGCTCAGGGAGCTGGAGGCAGAGCAGCAGCAGCAGCCGTGCTGAGGCAGAGTGGAGCTGGAGCTGGGGCTGGAGCAGTCCGGAGCTGGGTGCGGTGAGCAGCTGGGGAGAGTGAGGGGGACCCTGGCAGTGGGCCCAGCGCAGGGAGATACCTCAGCCAAGAGGCCTTGCAGGCCAGACTTGGAGGGGGATCGTAACCCTGACAGGGCGGGGGCGACGCTGGGAAGAAGGGTCCTGCCACCTAGAGCCTGAGAGCGTGTGGCCACCGCCAGAGCAAGTGTCCAACCCACAGCGTCCCTGCAGCACAGCCAGGGCCTGAGAAGGAGGCCCGGGACCTACAAGGAACAGACTGTGAACTGCCCTGACGTTCCAGAGACACTGCTTGTGATATTCCCTGCCTCAGAGCAGGGTGATGTGTTTCCTTTAACCTTTCCCGTTTTTCCTTATTCTTTTTTTTTTTAAAATAATTGTTAATTAAACAATTTGTATTTGCTTTAGATTGTATAAAATGATCAGTGGGTCAGGGAGGTGCCCAGTGCAAAGAGAGTACCCCGGAGTGGGGACACCCTAGCCCCTGTCCTAGGTGACCACAGCAGGGTTGGGGGTCAAGCCCCCCAGGAATCCTGGGCCCAGCCTTGTCGGGGTTTACGAGGACTCTGCCAGACAGGAGAGTGGAAGGGGAGTCCTCAAGGGCAGGGAGGCCTCTGGGTAAAGGAAGTGGGAGCGAGGACTCGGATCCTTTCGCTAGCCCACTTCACCGGGGTAGTGCAGAAGCCAGGAAAGTTCCCCACAATAGCGGGACCATTCCCCCGCTTACACAAGCAAAGCTGCAGGTCATTTTGTTAGCAGTACATTTCTCTTTGTTGATTCCCGTGTAACAGCAGTATTTTAGGTGTGTGTGTGAAATTACGATTACTTGATCTGATTTGGGTTGTGCGGATGCTGGGGTGGCGCTGATGGCCTGTTAGCTACAGAGGTCAGACTGCCTCATGGTCTCTTCTGGCCTTCAGCGCTGTGATTTAGAAGGTAATGAAGAACTTGAGAGCGAGTACTGAAAAGACCCTTAGCCGAGCTCTTCCCTTCCTGGCTCAGATTGGGTTGATTTTCATCTCTGGCTTCCCCGGTCTCGCTCATGTGGGGTTTGTATTGTCTCTTTCCCTTGTCTGTTTTGATTAGCAATATTCGGATTACCCCAGGGTTTATTTTTAATGACTGATTTTGGGCAAAAATGTTTAAGCCTCGAATTTGTACGATGGGAAACTGCGTCAAGGGAGCTTTTAATGATGTGGATTGAACATGTGCACTGCAGTAGTCTATCTGACAAAGGAACGATGAGTTCTACCGGCTGGGAGCTGACATCAGATGAATTCAGGCTGGACATAAAGCACAGGTTTGTGTTTTATTTGAACAGTGAGGGTAAGTAGACACCAGAACCACTTACCCAGGGCTGTGGTGGATACTCCATCCCTTGAAGCTTTGAAATCAAGAATGTGCATCTCTAATACATCTGCTTTAGCTCACCCACATATCATGGGATTGATTCCGAAGTTACTGGGGAAAGCCTGTGTTATGCCGGAGATGAGACTGTGTGATCAGAATGGTCCCTCTAGGAATTTATAAATAACATTTTAAATGAGTGAGCATGCATTCTTCTAGATCCCTGAATTGGGTGTGCAGTTTGGGGCTGTGCGCAGATGTGGGGGGCTACGTACCTATGCCTTGCAGATTGAGGATCTGCATATCTAAACCAGGTGTTACCTGTCCTAGTAGTTTGTACGTGCCCAGGTCATCCAAACCCGTATTCCAGTTAGGACACTCTGATGCACCCACTGCCATAAATTAGCAGCTGGGACCCCTACGTATCTAATGGGGTGAGGGGTTGCAAGCAGTAAAGGAGTGGGAGAGAGGTCTGGAAGGAGAAATAATCCACCCGAGGGCCCAAGTTGCCCCTGGGAACAGTCTTTAGGGAGCATCCAGCATCTTCTGACCTGACCCACTTATTGTGCAAATGAAAATGGGAGCTGGTCAACACAAACTTTCAATAGCAGCCACGGATTTGGGGTGCCTCTGCTTCTGGGGGGCCCAGCCTGAGACACAGTGGGCCTTGATATTTTTTTTTTCCAGAGGGTTTGAGCACAAGGAAATCCAGCTGACGTCTGTGGGAGCTGCGGGACAGTCAGTACCTCTGGGAATTGGGCCCCAATTGTCTCAAAATGGGCTCCCCAGAAAGAGAAGCCTCCAGAATCAGAGGCCAGTGCTGAAAACATGGGTCTTGCTCTTTCTAGCAGAATGTGAGGAGGAGGGAGATAGGCGTCTGACTAGGCCAGGGAGCCATTAATAAATAGGAAAGGTGCTTCTAAGGGCTGGTCCACACTATCCGCCTAATTCGGCGGGTAGAGATCGATCTTCTGGGATCGATTTATCGCGTCTCATCTGGACGCGATAGATCGATCCCAGAAGCGCTCCCCCGTCGACTGCGGAACTCCTGCTCGCTGAGAGGAGGAAGCGCTGTCGACGGGGGAGCCTGCCTGCGCCGCGTGGACCCGAAGTAAGTACTTTTAGTTCGATATAGGAAACGTCGACTTCAGCTACGCTATTCTCGTAGCTGAAGTTGCGTTTCCTATATCGATCCCCCGCCTCAGTGTGGACCAGCCCTAAGACTTCTGTTAGCCTTGGGCAGGGCCGTGTTTCCTTGTGCTCGTCGTCTGTCAGCAGCCGCCTGTGGTCTCTTGTCTCACAATTGATCATCAGCTCTTTGGGGCAGGGACCCTCTTCTTGTTCTGTGTTTGTACAGCGCCTGGCCCCAGGGGGTCATGATCCATAACTTGGGCTCCTATGAGCTACTGCAAGACCAATAATCATAAGGAACTGTTTTTGTAATAGCAGAAGGATATTTTCCATAAACCTTCCCCCACAATTTACTGTCCCTCATATACCAGTGTGTGTATATTGGGGCCCACCAATATCACTTGCTACGGGCCAAGCAACCATCACATGGGAATTGCTGTCAGTAGCTACTGACTGGGGGGATTTGAACCAGCAACATTGAGGTGACAGTAACACCTCGGTCCCTACCCTTTGTGTGGTCTCTAAGTATCTTACTGCATTAGTCTCAAGAGTCGGGGGGCCACCCTGACCAAATTCCAGCTGCCTTTCTAAAGCCTGCATCCCGCAGGTTCACCTGGGTGTGGTATTCCTGTTCCAGACTGTTACTTTGTGTGGTTAAGCAGCTGCTGTCAGGTTGCAGCCCAGAGGTGGCTGCATTTCACTGGTGGGCAAGGTGGTCCCCCTTGCTGCAGGGATGCAGGGTGCTCTGGGAGAAGTAAGATTGTTGTGTCCTCAGTTGTCTGTCTTCTCCCGCTGGCAGGATCCGTCCCCAGCTGTCAAAGGAGAAGATTGAGGGATGCCACATCTGCACTTCAGTGACGCCTGGGGAGCCCCAGGTGCTGCTGGGAAAGGACAAGGCGTTCACCTATGACTTTGTGTTCGACCTGGACACGTGGCAGGAGCGGATCTACACCACCTGCGTCAGCAAACTCATCGAGGGCTGCTTCGAAGGCTACAATGCCACTGTGCTGGCGTATGGCCAGGTACCGGCTGTCCCCGTCCTGTGTCTCGGCGGTAAACCTGGGCTGTTGCACTGAAGCCAGGCTCGGCTGTTAGCAGTTGTGGGCTATCTGGCTGCGCCAGCAAAGCCATGCGGGAAGGTGCTTGGCTGGGCCTGCAGGTCGGAGTTGAGGCTCGTTGGTGGGGTGCAGGGGCAGAGGCCCAGGGCTGGAATATTGGGGGGGCCGTGGGTTGGGATTTTGGGGCATCAACAGAGCTGTTGGGGAATAGTCAGGGAGGGGCGGGTGCAGGTTGGGTTTGGCAGCCCAGGGCTGGAGCTGCAGGGGGCTGCTCTTAGGTTGATGCGCCC
Organism: Emys orbicularis; assembly: GCF_028017835.1. Taxonomy (NCBI): domain Eukaryota; kingdom Metazoa; phylum Chordata; order Testudines; family Emydidae; genus Emys; species Emys orbicularis. The sequence continues at coordinate 130,572,775 of NC_088686.1, read as the reverse complement.
TGGGGCTGTCTTAAGTGCCCGTCCTGTGCCCTTTCAGACCGGCGCTGGGAAGACGTACACCATGGGCACCGGCTTTGACACAAACATCTCGGAGGAGGAGCACGGGATCATCCCGCGGGCCATCTCCCATCTCTTCAGCGGCATCGAGCGGCGCAAGCGGGCAGCGCAGGAGCGTGGCACAGCCGTGCCAGAGTTCAAAGTCAGCGCCCAGTTCCTGGAGGTGGGTGTGAGCGAGGGGGGAGCAAGCTGGGGCCCCAGAACATGAGGAGCTGCCATTCCCACACCCCGGAACAGGGTATGGGTGGGGGTGTCTGTCCCAGCGACCGCAAACCACAGCTGCTCATGCACTGCTTCAGGGGGGCACGTGCTGTGGGCCCTACATAAAATGGTGCTGACTGTTTATGTTCTGGCTTCTCTGGGAGGCAGTGGTGCTGGTTATCTGTGCCCCCTCTGTGTCTGGGAGCTGGAGGGCTGGCTCCACTGCAGTCCGTGTACTCTGCATCCACTTGTCTGCATCCAGATTTGGGCCAAAGTCCAGTTTCTGTACAAAGGATGCAGGTTTTCCCAGCCTTCCCCAGCTGAGCAGGAATTCTCAAGCGCCTTCCACCCCATCTATTGCTTCAGGCTTTCTCATCACCTTGAAAGTAACGTACTGGCCCTTCCCACCTCTTTGCCCTGTTTCTCAGTCTCCAGAGCCTAATTTTAGCATGTTCCTATCATTATCCAAACCTTTCTTATTGCACCTTTCATTTAGAACGATCCCATCATGCCTTGCAGACTGTGTACTTTGTGATTGCTTCAGCTCTTACCCACACGCAGCTAGTTCTGGGGTGGAATATGAAAAAACCAAATGCAGCATCCATCAGCAGTTCAGGACAGGAATGGGTTTAGAATGACTTATCTGGGCGAATGCAGGAAGGCTGTATATAGCTAGCCCCACTGTTCTGACAAAGTTTCTATTTTGGTAATGCCCCAAACGCATGTGGAAAAGCCAGGAGCTTTTCAAAGGATTGGCTTTGCATTTTACTTTCGGATCATGTTGATAGAGAAATGTGTGCTGTGGTATAATCGATCCAGACTATGCCATCCTTGTGTTTAGTGACTAGAGCTGGGTGAGAGGGATTTTGTGAAATCACGGAAAACCACTGTGACACTATTTTGCCAAATCACTTTTGCATAATTTCATGGAATCCTGAAACTTGAGCTTTTTTTTTAGAATGTGTAAAATCTCAAGTGATCTGAAAACTAGTCCCACTTCAACATAGAAATGCCTCCCCTGTTGGAAAGTGTAGAGGAGAAAGCATCTGCTGTAAGGCTATATAGCCTAGAAAGGACTGAAAGATTGGGAGCAGGGAGGTCCTGAGTCTAATCCCACTGCTGACACAGTGCCCTCAATGATCCTTGTATATCTATCCCTTCAGAGGAGTATTTTCTTGGGCTTCACAACACCTTGATGAATTAGATAAATACCAATGGTCCATTTTACAATGGAGGTACAGATAGTGACTGGCCAAAGATCAGGCAAGCCTGGGTCCGAACCAGAAGTGGATTGCACATCTCCAGATGATCAGGCCCAAACCACTAGAGCACAGAGTTCCCCCTGGAAAGTCTCTGAGCTCCATTTTCTCCATCTGGGCAAAGAGTTGAGACCCGTATGACTTCAGACCCCTGTACCTGGCTGGGTAAGTTACCCCAATAGGAAACCTTCCCGGCTTCCATGACACCCTCCTCATCTCTTCTGCCCCAGATCTGAAGCAGCCGGAAGTGCGACCGTGTTCCCAAGGATCTCTAGCCTTGGCAGGGCTTTGGCTCTTCCCTGAGTGCCTGTGAGCTGGCACGGAAGCAGGACGCGGGAAGACTTCCTGCTCATTGGCACCTCCTTTGAAATCCCTTTGTCGGGGCGAGGCTATTCTGAGTGGTGGTTAACCCTGCTTCTCATTCAGTACGGCGGGGAGTGCCCCTCCGCCAGCAGCGTTGTGTGACTGCCCAGCCCTGGGCATGAGCTATAGGATCCGACACAAGTGCTGCAGTGAACCCTGTGAGATCCCATCTTCCCCAGAGCCAGCCAGTCCTGCTTGTGAATGCCACAGGGTGCTGGGACTCCCACCGCGTAAGTCGCCAAAGGAGATCTCGCTGTTGTCGAAACCTCCTGCTATTCAGCCTACATTTCCCTTTGCTCGATCCCTTTCCTCCCAGCGACACCCACTTTGGGAACGCCCTGTTAGAGTTTATGGGCTTGGGTAACTCCAGTGACTTCAATGAAGCTATGTCTGAGGATCTGGCCCCACTGCACTGGCATGTGGAGAGTTTGTGCAAACTTGGCCAACGCCGTGGCTGCCACGGGGTGGCTGGTGGACCCTTTACGTGGACTGAACCATCCCACCTAGGCTAAGAGGAGCTACATCTGAAAACCCTTCTCCTTGGCCTTGCTGCAGCTCTGTAGGTTCAGCACCAGAAGCCGTCCAGTCTGAAGGCCGGGCTGGCAGATGCTAGCTTCTTGGCTATAGAGAAGCTTTGACAAAGCCCAGAGGCTGCTGGGGCGACAGCAGAGACTCCAGCGCTGCAAGGGTTAATGACACTGGCAGTGCTGGAGCTGGGGGCTGCCTGCTGAGTTTATTGTGTCCTGTCTGTTTTCTGGTCAGGATATTTTTGCCTGTTAAATAGTTTCAGAAACTTAGATGTCTGGGCTTCTGGAGCCTCCAGTCCCAGCATGAGGCAGGAGTTTCCGCCAGACAAACCCCTCTGGTCTATTTCAGAGTCACCCGTTCGTATTCCCCCGGCAGGCTGTGCCCAGCCTTGCTCGCTCCAGGCGATCCACAGAATCACAGTGACCGCGAAGGCCCTAGTGTAGGCAGAGCTCAGGCTTTACCGTCGCATCATCGAGACCCAGCTGGTATCTAGCGCTTTGCCTCAGGAGAGCTCAAGGTGCTTTACAAAGGAAGATCAGTATCATGATCCCATTTTACAGATGGGCAAACTGAGGCACTGAGAGGGGGAGTCACTCACCCAGCAGGCCAGTGGCAGAGCTGGGAACAGACCAGAACCCAGGTCTCTGTAGTCCTAGGCCAGTGCTCTAGCCACTAGGCCACACTACCGGCTCCTCGGCTGGCTGGCTGGCTGCAGCTGCACGAGATGGCCAGGGTAGATAAGGCCTTCTTTAGCTGCCTGCTTGGCTGCTTTGCCAGAACATCACTACGCATGCAGGGACCGGCTCAGCTGGCCTATAGCGCCTGTCGTCTCCACGCTGAACACCCACGCTCCCTGCAAACCCAGCAGGGTAGCGCAGTCCTGTGGGGACTGGTTTGCCCCAATGTCCCCTCTCCCGCAGTGGGGTGTGCTGATAGCTGCCCTCCACCCCAGAGGTGGCTGCATCTCGGCGCCGTGGTATGCACAGCTGGAATAAAAGGTGCTCTCGTTGGGGTGATAGTGGGGGTCCGTTAAAGCTCCCGAGGCTGCCAGCATGCAAGGTAATTACCTGTGCTGTTGTATCTGCTGTGCTCTTACCCGTGTCCTGTGACCTCTCCGGGCAGGTTCATTAGAGGGGAGGCTTTACTGCTCTGGAGCTAACTTCCAGGGACAGTGGAACGGATTAGCCTTATCTTCAGAGCCGCTCTGCGGTGCTTTCCCGCTAGCCCCTGAGCTGGGATCCTTGCAATGAACTGCGTACGGGCCTAATGCCAGCCAGGTGCCAGGACTCCTGGCTTCTACCCCTGGTTCTGCCCCTGACTTGGCATGTGGCCTTGGTGAACTCACTGCTCCACTCTGTGTCCTGGGCCAGGGCCCAGACCCTGTGATCGGAACATGGCCTCCCAGCATCTCTGGCGAAGGCCGGGTGGGCGAGAGGCCCAGGTTGAGATCTGCAGCCTGTCTAGCACCACAAGCAGTGAGGCCCCAGCCCAGCTTCCTTCTGGGACTTCAGCGCACCACCCACCCTGTTAATGATTCGCTGGATTCTCGTCACTTACGCAAATGGGCAGGTCCCAGCCTGTGCCACCCATAGAACTGTCAGCCAGCCGGGCGAAGGAATGGGAGGCCAGGCACGCCCACCACTCCAGGGCAGGATCCCATCTGCAGGTGGTGGCTGGGGAAGGGGGACGGCCGGGTCACTTTACCTATCCCTCGTGTAGGGTCACAGCCTGGATCAGCCCTACGGCAGGATTTCGGAGACCTGGGGTTTTCCTCCCTGCTCTGCCATGCATGCCCAAGGTAACTCTCTGGGCACGTCCCTTGGTCTCTCTGGCCTCCGTTCCCCATCTGTACAATGAGGCGTGAGGATAAATACGGTAGATTGTTAGGTGCTTGCATATTAGGGTAAAGAGGGGCCTGTTAATATCGTAGATGGGGTGAAGCCTGTCTGTTCTACGCTGCTCTGCCAAGGAGGAGCCACTACATAGCCCCTCTGGACCTGGGCCTTCAGGGGGCTTCCTCTGAGCCCACCCGTTCTCCTGCCCTGTAGTGACTGGGATGGGCTCAATGCACCTGCCCTGCTGTTCTTGCCCCTTCCCCCGATTAGCCACAGGCACTAAATCCATTTCTCCTCCGCCGCCGCCTTCTGCTCAGTGCTCGCCCCTTCCATGTTGCTCCTGCTCCCAGCAGGGGAGCAGTAGCTGGGCTGGTGATACACCGCTTGCTTGCAAAGCTAATCCAGGGCAAGGTGCAGAATTGGCTCTGGCTTCCCTGCCTTTGGGGACCTCCCGGCTTGGAGCCCTAATTAGCCCCTTTCTCCACCGGGGCAGGTCAATCTGTCAGTGATGACACCCCACCCCCCACCCCACCCCACCCCCGGCGGGCCAGGCCTGACTTGCTGGGCTCTGGATAATTACCCTGCTCGGACTCTAGTCCCAGATAACTAGGGGGACAGCAGGGTCCCCAGACGTACGGACAGTGCTGGGTGACTGACGGCCATGGCGATGGGGGGAATGCCAGGTGCGGTGAGCTGGCTCCTCGGCCTCCTGTCTGCTCTCTGAGAGCTTTTAAGGAGAGAGCAAGGCCTAGTGGGCATGGCCTGGGAGCTAGGATGCCTGGGTTCTTTCTATTCCTGGTTCTGCCACTGGTTTGGCGCATGGCCTTGGGGAACTCACTGCTCCAGTCTGTGCCCTTAGCTAGGGATCATCGGGACAGCACGCTGGCACTGTGCTGCTCTGCGTGTGCTGGGTAGGGGAGGCCTTGAGGAGGGGGGGGACCCAAGAGGCATTGGGGGGGAGGTTGGGAGTACCTGGAGGAGAGGTGGGGGGGACGACCCAGGAGGCATATGGGGGAGGTCGGGTTACCTGGAGGGAGCCAGGAGGCCCCAGGGGTCTGAGCACGGCCCCTGTGCACCCCGCAGTGGCGGGAGGTAAGTTGTGAAGCCCCATGCCAGGCTCTGCAGCAAGCCTCGTGCCGCCCAGTAACCCGCTGCCCTGTCTCCCTCCCCCACAGCTCTACCACGAGGAGATCCTGGACCTGTTCGACAGTGCCCGGGACCCTGACTCCCGCCACCGCAAGTCCAACATCAAAATCCATGAGGATGCCAGCGGCAGCATCTACACCACGGGTGTCACCTCCCGCCTCATCAGCTCCCAGGATGAGGTGGGTGACGCCCGGGACCTGGCTGCTGCGGGGGGGTCGGCTGCTCTGGATCGCCGGAGAGCGGGCAGGGGCAGAATGGAGGGGCCGGGTGCTGTGAGGGGCAGAGCCCCCAGTGACGACAAGGGGAGTCAGGCGCTAGCGTGCCCCAGCCCCAGGGCAGAAGCTCTCCTAGCCAGCTGTCCGAGGCTCTGGCTGCCGCCGCCCTGGGACAGACACACTCAGGGTGTGGCATTGACATGTGCCCGGCTGATGCGCCCCTGGGTGGCATCAGGGCACTGCACCAGGATGCCGAACGCTTTGGATTTTCCTGTGGTGGCTTCGCGGTACAACTGTGCCCCTGCTCCCAAAGCTGGTCTGGAGGGGCGGAGGGGGATGGACTGTGAATGGATTTTCCCTCCCCCCCCCCCCCAAAAACTGCTCTACTAGCCCCCCCTCGAAGGAGAATTGTCCCCCTGCTGATCCCAGCCCTCTCCTGTTGCCCACACTCAGCAGCCCCCCTTGCAGCAAGAAGGGAGCCCAGCTTGGACAGAGTTAACTCTCTCCTTGCCAGTCCCCAGAGGGGAGGGATAGCTCAGTGGTTTGAGCATTGGCCTGCTAAACCCAGGGTTGTGAGCTCAATCCTTGAAGGAGCCATTTAGGGAACTGGGGTAAAAATCTTTCTGGGGATTGGTCCTGCTTTGAGCAGGGGGTTGGACTAGATGACCTCCTGAGGTCCCTTCCAACCCTGATATTCTATGATTCACTCCCTACCCCTTCAATCTGTGTGCTTGGATCCTTCCTTCTCTCCAGGCCCCCGCTCCTGCCCTCTGTGCCATGTGGTGCAGGGCCTAGCGAGAGCCATCCCGCTGGCATCCTCAGTGCCCACGTGCTCGTCCCCTGTTACCCGAGGGCAGGCGTCTGGGCTCCATGCCCAGCCCTCCCATGCCCCCTTGTGTCGTTGGCACGTGGTACCTGTCTCCCATGGGAGCAGCGTCCTGGGGCGAAGGGGGGGTGGGAATGCAGCCCCCATCCTGTAGCGCCGGGGCGAGGGAATCGCTCACCTAGCACGCAGTACGAGCCGTTTGTTAACCAGGCATCGCTGCAGGAGGCTCTGGTCCCAGGGGAGATGAGTCAGGCCCAAAGACAGGACTGTGAGCACGTGAAGCCGGGACGCGTCTCTACTGCTGCCTCAAGTGGGTAGCTCCTGGCACAAGCGCATGGAGGGGGTTGGTCCTGGAGAAGCCCTTGCCCTGTGCGTTGTCTGTGAGCGGGAACGTCTCCCAGCCACTGGGGATAGCAGAAACGACCCTCAGGACCTGGAGGTCAAATGCCTCCTCTGCTGCCCCTGGACACTTCGTGTGCAGCAGAGAGCACAGGGGGCAGCGTAGATCAGTGCTTAGGACTCTGGGCTGGGCCCTGGGAGAGCTGGGTTGTTACCCACCGGGCCACTTGCTGCGGCGTAACCTTTGCAAGTCCCTTCTCTGTCAGTTGCGTGGGGCTGGGGCTGGGGTGGTCTCTCAGCATTTGTACAGCACCTAGCACACCAGGGCCTCGGTCTGTAGAGTGTCACGTTACTCGCCATGGCTGTGCATGGGCGGGTTCCCAATCCCGTCTCCGAGCACACAGACCCTGAGTTAGCCTCCGCCCTGGCCTCTTGCCTGGGGTTTGGCTTTCCTGGTGACTCGTGAGCGGGGCTGTTCCGGGGTCTCCCTACAGTGCCTGCTCCCTTGTTCCCTGTGGCCACTGGGCAGGGATCTCCCAGCGCGGGGCCCTGGCACCCGGGCCTGGATGGCTCGGCAGGAGAGCCTGCATGCCATGCAGGGGCTCGGCTGCCCCCATCCCAGGGTGACTATGGCACATTGACCTAGGGTGCCCTCCCCACTCTGGCATCTCCCCACCTCCCAGCAGGCTGGGGTGGACATTTCTTTGAACCCTTTCCTTGTTGTTGCAGCTGATCCAGTGCCTGAAGCAGGGAGCTCTGTCCCGCACAACCGCCAGCACCCAGATGAATGTCCAGAGCTCCCGCTCCCACGCCATCTTCACCATCCACCTGTGCCAAATGCGAGTCTGTGCCCAGCCCGACCTGGTGAGACTGCGCGAGAGGGACAGGGGAGCGCCCTTCGCCCCACAGCACGGCAGGCGTGAGCCGCTGTCAGGCTAGTTCCTACGTCTCCCTGCCACGTGCTGGTTGACAGCGGAGCCGCAGCGGGCTGCTCTGCGAGGGGGCGGGTTGGGATCTATCATAGCAGAGGGATAAAGCCCCGTTCCCCTGCGGGAGGCGCTGACGCTGCAGCCTGTCTGCTTGCCAGGTGACCGGCCTTCCAGAGGGATCCCAGGCCACCAGCGAGTACGAGACCCTCACCGCCAAGTTCCACTTCGTCGACCTGGCTGGCTCGGAGAGGCTGAAGCGGACGGGAGCTACGGGCGAGAGAGCCAAGGAGGGCATCTCCATCAACTGCGGCCTGGTAGGCTCTTAGCGGGTGGAGGAGACTGGGACAGGCTGCAGTGGATATAAAGGGGCTGCTGGACACAGACAGACCCTGCCTGGCTCACTAGCTCCCAGACTGAGCCACCACGGGTCACCACTAGGGGTCGCGCGGTGGACTCGGTGGTGAGGGATGGGGCAACTAGCTGCGCTACCCAGCACTGTCCCCAGTAGGGGTAGATTCCTGGATCTGGGGACTCAGGAATAACGTGGAGGCAGGAGAGGGGCTGCACACTGGCTGGCTGGTATAGCTGCACTGACTGGCTGCTAGTGCATTGGTCCAGAGCCCCCCGCTCCCTGGAAAGAGGTGGCTCTGATCACCCTGAACTTTGTTTTCTACAGGGAGGGGCCCTCCCCAGCACGGGGGGAAAACTCAGTCCCTTCCGTTTTTTGTTGGCAGCTGGCGTTGGGAAACGTCATAAGCGCCCTTGGAGACCAGAGCAAGAAAGCGGTGCACGTACCCTACCGAGACTCCAAACTGACCCGGCTCCTCCAGGACTCGCTTGGGGGGGAACAGGTAACAGGCACCCTGAGCCAGGGCGTGGGGTCACCCAGCGGGTGTCAGCTTCAGCTGGGTGTGTGTGACCCAGAATGGAAGAGCTGTGCCCTCGCTGGGTCTGCACCCTGGGAGTGTTGCCTGAGGCGGGTGGGGGATTTCTGAGTAACAGGAGGGCCGGTCGGGCTCAGGGATGGACCTGAAGTGCCGTGTGGGTTTCCTGGGGTGGCGTGTTGCTGAGGGTCCGGTGGAGTCTCCATAGTGACTTTTCGAAGGTAATTATCTCGGCTCTCTTGGTCCCGGGCCCCAGACGCAATTAGGCAGCTTTCGTGGAATTAGCTCTTGCAAAATGCGTCTGAGCCCTTCGTGATCTGGGACTTGGCAGCTGAGTTTCCCAGCACGGGATTGCTCTAATCCCTCCCCCTTCCTGTCTCAGTGATGCCCCGAATGCCCTGCCGTGGGCTGCCCGGGGTGGCGACTCCCTGAACACCACTTTGTAATGAGCAGGGGAGGCCACCCAGGGTTCTCTTTGCCAGCGCAAAGCAGGCTGCTGCCTGAGCCACACTCCCAGCCTGTGCCGGCCCAGGGTGGAAGGGGCCCACACCCCGTTTATAAAGTAAATAAAGGCCAAAGGGGGTTGTGGCTGGAGCTGCCAATAGGCACCCATGTGCCAGCGTTGGAATTGGCTGATCTGACGTGGCCCAGGTGCTGCATTGTTTGATGGCAGCTCCAGCTGACCCCGTTGGCTCTCCGTCCTCCCTAGCCAAACCATCATGATCGCCTGCATCAGCCCCTCTGACCGGGACTTCATGGAGACCTTAAACACGCTCAAGTACGCCAACCGGGCTCGCAACATCAAGAACAAGGTGGTGGTGAACCAGGACAAAACCAGCCAGCAGATCAGCGCCCTGCGGGCCGAGATCGCCCGCCTCCAGATGGAGCTCATGGAGTACAAGGCGGTAAGGGGCGGCTGAGCAGGCGAAGCCTCGTGTGTGTACGGCCCACTCGGGTCACCAGCGAGGATCGAACCCAGGACCTTCCACGCCGGCCCCTGCCGCTTGGGCTAATGGAGTAACTCCACTAACTGAGTTTGTGGCAGGCTGTTGTGGTTGCTGGGGCTGGCTGCTAGAGGGAGACCTACTTGCATGTACAAAGCCTGGGTATGACCTGGACTCCTCGCCGTCACAGGTTCAAATCCCAGCTGTAGCAACACAGCCTCGAATGGCATGGGGAAAGTATTCCTGCCTCCCCTGCACAGATCTGGCCCCATGCTGTGTGTACAGCTACTCCTCTGCTGGCCTTGGCCAGCACCATGCCCTCCTGGGTGCGGTGTATGCTGTGGCACTGGGCTCCACCCCACTGGGCTCCACTCCACTGGGCTCCACAGATGGCTGTGTTTCAATGGTGCTGTAGTTTGTGGGTAGGATGCAAGGGACTATGGCGAGGTAGGCTGTTAAAGGGCTGTATGTCATGTCTGAACAGGGAGAAGGCTTCAGGGTATCTTTCGGAGCTGGGAAGGCACCTCCTGCTTTATATCCCTGTCCTGTGGGCATATCAGACATCCTGCTTCATGCTGAGCTTGTCTGGACTGGTTTCCCATGAGCACCAGCCCTTAAGCAGCCAGAGGTTGCTATTGAGCTGAGTCATGTATCTCCCCAGCCCGAGAGGAAGGATGGCCCAGTGGTCATGGCACTGGCCTGGGACTTGGGAGCCCTGCGTTCAATTCCTTGCTCTGCCACAGACTCCCCGTGTGACCTTGGGCAACTCCCTTAGCCTCAGGGCCTCAATCCCCATCTGCCCAGCCGGGGTCAGAGCACTGCCCTGCCCACTGGGGGTGCATGAGGGTAAATGCATTAAACTGGGAGGTGCTCAGCTCCTGCCATCATGGGGCTCAGATCAGAACCTTACCTGAGTAAAAGGCACTTACAGCATGTCAGCTGCTCCCTGTTTCTGCCGTCCCCCGAGCACGGCCTTCCCACGGGCACGCCTGCCATTTTTTGAGTCTCTACCTTTTCCCTGCTCCTCTTGCTGTGACCCATCTTTAAGGTGACCATATTTCCCACAGGGAAACCAGAACACCCCGTGGGGCTGGCCTGAGCCCCTCCTCCTCCTCCCCCGCCCCCCACGGGGCTGCCTCGAGCCACTCGCCTGAGTCCCTCCCCCCATGTGGGGCTGGCCTGAGCCACTCACGCGAGCCCCCCTCCCTGTGCAGAGGGTAGGCAGGGCTGGGGCGAGCAGCAAAGCACATATGGGATAGGTCGACTATTTCCCAAAGGCTGGGGCTGGCGTCGCTGCTCACCCGAGCCCTGCCTGCCCCCTGCTGGATCCCGGCCTCCCCCCCACGTTCCTCTGCACCCCACTTTCTTGACAAAACTGGGTGTTTGTCCCGTTTGCCCTTGGAGACAAATGCCCACTTTTGCCAAAAAAAAAGTCGGGACGCCCGGGACATGGCTTAAAAAAGGGACTTGTCCCAGCCGAAACGGGACGTAGGGTTACCCTACCCATCTTCCTCAGTGCGGCGCCATTGAGCACGTGGCCGGCTGGGTTCGGCCAGGGCTGACGGACGCTGTGGCTTTGCCCTCTCTGCATCTCCCTTTCTCCTCTCCCCGCAGGGCAAACGTGTGATCGGGGAGGACGGCGCCGAGGGCTACAGTGACTTGTTCCAGGAGAACGCCATGCTCCAGAAGGAGAATGCCACCTTGCGCATGAGGGTGAAGGCCATGCAGGAGGCCATTGATGCCATCAACAGCCGGGTCACCCACCTGATGAGCCAGGAGGCCAATTTGATACTGGCCAAGGCAGGTGAGGATGGGCACCTCCGGAGGATGTGTATGCGAGGTGGGGCATGCGGATCGGTCCCACGAAAATTACAGCCACCCCGGAGCTCAGGTCCAAGGGCAGCTGAGTGGCAGCCCAGCTGCTAGGAGTTTCTGATCTAGTCCGTGATCCTAATTCTGTCCCTCCAGGTGATGGCAACGAGGCCATCGGCGCCCTGATCCAGAACTATATCCGGGAGATCGAGGAGCTCAGGTGGGCGTGGGCCACGTTCTCTCCTTCCGCCCGTCTGGGGGGGCCACGTATCGCGTGCAGCTTGAGAGGACCTGCAAAGAGGCAGTGCGGGCTAGCGGGGGGGCTGCTGACCTGGGGCTCTGGAGGCCCAGATTCCCTCTCTGGCTCTGCCGCTCCCGGTGCCGCGGGCACTGGGTTCAAATAGTAGGCTGGCATCGCAGCTCTGCCAATGACCTTGGGCAAGTCACTTCCCCTCTCTCTTGCCTTTGGTCTGATGCGACCATTTAGATTGTCGGCACTTTGGGGCAGCGCCCGTCTCACGGGTGTGTGCAGCACCTGGCACAACAGGGCCTTGATCCCGTCTCTCTCGGTGCTGCTGAAATATAAATAAAAGCCCCACATTCGAGATGGAAATGTCTCCATCCTGTAGGGCGTCCTGTCCGGCCCTTGTGCTCCCAAGCTTTCTCTGGAGCCTTGGCTGATCCAGACTTAAATGCCTCCCAGGGGTACATTGAAATGCAGTCTGATAGCTAGTGCTGCTCATAAATGTGGATTCCGTGCTGGAGAAACTGACAACCCCGGAGACAGGAATCCCCTCACTCATTCTGGGCCAGATTCTCAGCTGGTGTAAAATCAGCTTTGTCCCACTGGGGTCCCTGGAGCAATGCCGATTTACCCCCCTCCCGCTGAGGATCCAGACCCCTGTCCGTAATGCTAGAAAACAGAGGTGCCCCACCCTGTCTAGCGCAGCCGCTGCTGAAGATTAACCCTTAGGCTGCCATGTCAGCGTATCACCGTGGCTGTTGAGAACTGGCTGTCGGCCATAGGGTTGCTTCTCTCCCGTTAGCGTTCAGGCCTGGTGGGAAGCCCTGGGGCCTTTGTGACGAGGCCTGGGCTGCATTGCCATCTAAGGGAAGGCACTAAATCCGTGAAGTGGCATCTGCTGTGACTCTTTGCTCCCACAAGAGGCATGCAGATGGTTAGTGGTGGCCATGCCAGCTTTCCTTCCCTGCGATGTCCTTCTGCAGCCCCCCTCCCCGGGAGCAGAGCCATGAGCCCCTTTGACCAAGCTGAGCGAGGGCAGTTTAGGTTCCAGACACACACTCTCCCGGTCACCCCTCCTTAGAGGTTGGGGGGAGGGGGTGTCTTTTCCCCTGGGGTGTCTGGACATCTGCCCAGGGCAGCAGATCTCCGTAACCAAAAGCCCCTCCGATCCCCAGGACAAAGCTCTTGGAGAGCGAAGCCATGAACGAGTCGCTCCGCCGGAGTCTGTCGCGGGTCTCCTCCAGGCCCCCGTACTCCCTGGGCTCGTCTCCGGGCCCAGGCCTGGGGGCGCTCAGCAGCCCCGTGGTCTCCATGGAGGCAGAGGCCACCGAAGTCCTCCGGCGGGCCAAGCAGGACCTGGAGCGGCTGAAGAAGGAGACCAGGCAGCGGAGGAAGAGGTGATGGCCAACTCCTTGCTGGGGACAGAGGGGGGGGGGGGGGGCTGTTCTGGGTGCTCCCACCCCTGGCTCTTCATTATTATGGCTATTGGGATGCCCACTTCTCCCTTGGCTTCCAGCCCTGGCACCCTCCAGCCCCCATCAGCCCTGCTGGTCCAGACATTGTCCTGCCCCATCCCTGGGAAGCCAAAGCCATACAGCAGAGAATCAGGACTCCTGGGTTCTTTTCTCAGCTCTGTCTCTGACGTGCCACATGACCTTGGGTGAGTCCCTTCCCCTCCTTGTGCCTCAGTCTCCCCATCTGGTAACACTGCCTGGCCCGTCTCTCTGGAGGGCAGTGAAGCTGGGTTCCTGAAGGGCTCTGAGATGGAGGGTGTTGGGGATGTATGGTCTAAGGGGACCGTGTGCCAGGGCTCCCCTGTCACCGGGGTTCATCCTGTCTCTTCCTGGCAGCCCGGAGAAGGAGGCCTTTAAGAAGAGGCCAAAGCTGCAGCAGGAGAACGGGGAGGAGACGGACGAGAACGAGGAGGTGAGGGAGGCTTCCCCCGTGGAGTGGGGGGTGGGAGCCCGGTTGCTAGCCAGAATGCCAGCGGCCTTCTCTGTGCCTCGCCGGCGCTTGGGGCAGCTGTGTCCTGCCGCACCCTGGGAGGTGGGGCAAATCCCAGCCTGTCTGTGGGAGTCGCAGGGGATCCGGGGGGCAGGGGCAGGGTCCATGACCACCCCCCCATAGGGCAGCCAGTCTGCTGCTGTTTGGCCCCGCCTAGGTGTGGAGAATGGGGGCAGGGCATGGCTGAGGATGGCGGGTAAGACAGTCCCCTCTGCCCCCTGGCAGTGCCCTGTGCCATCTGACACCCTGGCAACAGGTGGGGCAGGGCAACTAGCCACAGGCCTTTCCATGCAGCTGGGCTTTGTCCCGTGAACCGTGTCCCCTCTGCCCCAGCCGTCCCGGAGGTTCTCATCAGGCCCTTCATTTTCAGCTGCCATCTCAGCAGGGAGGGTGGGGGGAGCTCCCCAGACATGGCCCACTCCCTTTGCACACAGGGATCAGCCCTGCCCCTGGCCCCGGGTCAAACGTCCTCTCTCCTGCCTCTGCCTGGCACTGGTTTCCGAGGCAATCGCTTTAATTCACCCACATCTGGGGGTGGCGGATGGGGAGAGGCCTGAGCCCCTGCGACGATAGGAGAGGGGCCGAAGGCTCCTGATCTCTGCCCTAACCCTGCGCTTGTTTCCCAGGAGGAGGAGGAGCGGGAGGAGAGTGGCTGTGAGGATGAGGACGAGGATTCGGGCAGCGAGGAGAGCCTGGTGGACTCGGACTCCGATGTGGAGGAGAAGGGTAACTCGGAGGGCACGGCGCCCAGCTCTGTGCTCAGGCTGGGACCGGGGATATCTGCAGTGACTCAGGGCTGTGCCCCTTTTGGGGAGGTGGTAGGCGGCTGCAGTGGGCCTGTAGGGTGAGCTGGGCAGGTCTTGGCTGGAGGTGCACGAGGTGCCAGTCAGGGTGGTAAGGTGGTCCGGCTCAGCTGGTGCTCAGTGGCACAGGCCTGGCTGCCAAGCTCTGTCCCTTCCTCCTCAGCCCCCCGCATTCGCCTCCGGGTACCCAGGCAAGGCTAAGACCGCAGGAGCGAGATGCCATCCCCTCTGAGTCCTGCCTCATCTGCCTCCTTTCCTCTGCAACGCCAGAGTCCATAGGGGACCCGTGAGCCAGGCACTGCCCCTCCCCTCTCCAGGCCGGCCCAGGGCTGCCTGGCTCTCTCCTCCTGACCTCCCCGGGGCTGCCTGGCTGACTGACTCTCCCCCCACCTCTAGTGGTGAATTTCCAGGCTGATCTGGCCGACCTGACCTGCGAGATCGAGATCAAGCAGAAGCTGATTGACGAGCTGGAGAACAGCCAGCGGCGCTTGCAGACCCTCAAGCACCAGTACGAGGAGAAGCTAATCCTGCTGCAGAACAAGATCCGCGACACCCAGCTGGAGAGGGACCGGGTGCTGCAGAACCTCAGTACGGGCAGTGCCCCCTCCACCCCCCCGGCTCATCCCACCGCACGGGTCCTCTGAGCCAGCGCTGGCAGGAGAAACCCTGGGGTTCTCCCGGCGCCCAATGAGGCCCAAACTGGGCCGCTGCCCCCTGCATTCCATGCCCCTCTTGCGGTCCCCAGAGATTCCCGCTGGCTGCTCAGTGTCTGGCTTCCCAGCTCCTGGGATCGATCCTTCTCCTCAGCTGTGTGCCACTTGTCCCGCCTCTTGATCAGGGCTGGGCCTGGTGACCCCGTGACCTCCCAGCTGTGCAGCCCGCTGGCTGTGGGGAGACAGTGGGAGTAGGGCCCAGGGAAAGTCCCTTCCCTCGGAGGAGCTCCAAGCTCTGACACGCGTCAGGGAGACAGGGCCAGGCAAAGAGGCAAAGCCACCTGGCATCTGTGGCCAAGCTCCCAGCTGCTCCCGACTTCCTCCCAGCGAGGAAACTGTGGCTCTCCAATGCAGGAGCAGCAGCGTAGCCTGCCCATGCAGAGAGCTCCATCTCCAGGGCTTTTCAGTCCTGGGCATCTTCCCCGAGTGGGGCAGCTGATGCTATAACTGAGACTTTAGTGATTGAGACACCTGCCCCCAGCTGAGTCCCACCAAACTCATTTCAGCAGCATCCCCCTCTGGGCTGAACAGCAATGGCTGCCTGGAGGAGAACAGTGTGCACCCAGTCCCTGGAGCGGTGCGGTCCCTGGCACACGCCTGGCACTGCTCTGCTGCCGGGGTTATTGGTCTAAAATAGGCCCATGGTTCTGGCTTGCAGGCAATGACTGGTCTGGGCTACTCGGCCATTGAACATCTCTTGAGCTGCTGGACCAGGCAGACTTGTCCCTGGAGGCCAAGAGTTAATCTAAAGTGCCCCCCACTGAGGGTGCTTTCCCTGGGGGCCTGGTGGGTCCAGGGGGCAGCTGGGTGGGATGCAGCGTGATGGGCTCGGCCTAACCTGGCACTCTGAGCGTCTCTGCGCCACCCCCTTCAGGCACCATGGAATGCTACACGGAGGAGAAGGCCAACAAGATCAAGGCGGACTACGAGAAGCGGCTGAAGGAGATGAATCGGGACCTGCAGAAGCTGCAGGCAGCCCAGAAGGAACACGCTCGCCTGCTCAAGAACCAGTCGCGCTATGAGCGGGAGCTCAAGAAGCTGCAGGCTGAGGTGGCAGAGATGAAGAAGGCGAAGGTACCTGGCTGGGCAGAGGAGGAGGGGGCTGGAGGGGCATGGCCCGCTTGTGCTAGCTCTTCAAACTGGGGAGGGGCGGTGGATGGGCACAGCCCCTTGTGCACACTCCTTATGCTGGGTGTGGCTGTCGGGGGGCCCGCAGGTGGCACTGATGAAGCAGATGCGGGAGGAGCAGCAGCGGAGGCGGCTGGTGGAGACCAAGCGGAATCGGGAGATCGCCCAGCTGAAGAAGGAGCAGCGCAGGCAGGAGGTGAGAACCCAGCTCCTCGCCAGGGCTCTGCAGATAGGGCAGCTCTGGCTGGGACCTGCGCCCCTCACTCGGCTCTGAGCTCCCACACCAGCTGGCCAGGGTGCAGCGGGGAGTGCGGGTTCTCCAAGGGGTCTGGGCCTTTCCTGGGGAGATGCCCCAAGCCAGGCTCCTTGGGACCAGATGGGGAGGGTGCTGGAGAGCCCTCGCTGATGCATGATGTGTCAGGTCCCCTCCCCTGTGCACAGGTGAGCAGTTACCTGGGTGAGGCAGCCTGCACCCAGAGCCCCTGACGCAGGGTGGGGCAGGGGCAGGGGAGCCCCTGTGACGGGGCAGGGCTGAGACAGGGAGTGGGGCCATTCGGGATATGGGGCAGCAGGGGAGCCCTGCAAAGCTGGGGCTGAGCCGCAGGGATGGCTGAGCAAGGCGATGGGAAATCTGGAGCAAGCGCTGCACCAACAGAGGACCAGATTCCTCTCTCTATTACGCTCGTTGTAAATCTGGAGTAACTGCATTGACATTAGCGGAGTCGCTCCAGATTTACACTGCTGCTGCTGCGATGTGAATCCAGCCGTCGCCTGCATCAAGAACATTCCACGTTCAGTCCTGCCCTACCTCTGCTCGACAGTGTGTTAGAGCTCTTCCGGGTGCCCGGCCGCTGGAATCAGTGCCCGGCTTGGCATCCAGGCCCGCTCCTTTCAGAGCCCGTGTTGGGCCACTGGCCGGCCAAGGCCTGCAGGTCCTGTGAAGCCAGGAATGGGGCCGGCAGCATAGAACAGCGTAAAACCCTGCCTGGTTGGGGAGCTGTGTGCTGGGAACCCTGTGCGGAAACCAGCCACCCCACTGTCTGTCTGGGGACTCCTCCCCCTGCTGAAGGCGCAGCATGTCCCCTCCCCCAACCACATGTCCATATGTCTGTCCATCCCTTGAGATCAGCACCTGGTGGGGTGGCAGGTTCCGCCTTCCCCAGGTCAGAGGAGGTGATTGCTTCCTCCTGCATCTCTGGTTGCTGCTCAGGGCAGGTACAAATGCCACAGTGCTGCCATCGGTTACAGCAGAATAAATCCAGGTTTTACACCGCTGCTGGGTGAGATCAAAATCTGGCCCATGGCCTGCACTGAGAACATCCCACGTGCTGGCCTCAGGCAAGGGGGTGGGGGAGCCCTGGGTCCCCTCCCCTTCCCCCATTGCTGCCATGGGTTCTACCCCAGACCCTGGGTTCCTCTTTAGCGGCTCACGCCCGCTCAGGACTCGACTGAGGCTTGGCTTCTCTCCCGCGCAGTTTCAGATCCGGGCTCTGGAGTCTCAGAAGCGGCAGCAGGAAATCGTGCTGCGAAGGAAAACCCAGGAGGTGAGTGCCAGCCCCTGCACCTGCGGGGGTCTGGAGAGCCGCTCGCGGGGCCGTGACTGGGTGGGCGCTGAGGCCTAGCTCCTGGATTGGGCCGTTGGCAGGGCAGGGCCCTGGGGCCTCTCCAGACAGAATAGTCCCCTCTGCTGTCCCAGTGGGTCGTGCTCCGCCAATGCTGGGTTGTTCCCAAGGTGCTGGCCCTGGGTGGGGTGGATTTCCCACAGAGCCTGGTGGTTTTATGGCTAGGAGTAACCAGGCAGGAGATGACAGTGATTGCGGGGGAGGAAACGCCTGCCTCCGGGGGCAGCTGATCTTCTGGGGTCAGGAAGGAGGAATTCTCTGCGTGCCATGTGTGACTGTGCACAACAGGCTGTGTCCCCCTCCCTCCTTCCTGGAGCTGGGTCCTGGCAGCCGAGTTGGTCACGTGACTCGTCCAGGCTGCCTCCTGCCCCAGCACCCGTACAGCTCGCGGGACGGTACGGTGCTTCGATCCCAGCCCCTTCCCAGCCCCTCCTGATGCATTCTGGGAAACTGCTATCCAAGGGTACCGGACCTTCACCCAGCCCAGATAGGCTCAGCTCTCTTGAAAGGTGCTCAGCTGCTCCCGGGCTCACTTTGCCACCTGAGAAGCGTTGGAGTCGCTCTGCCACTGGGGTGGCTGGGGGGCGATGCCCCCTGCGGGTGTTCCCAGGAGGCCCAGCCCTCAGGCACTGCTCTCACCCAGGTCTCTGCTCTGCGCCGCCTGGCCAAGCCCATGTCGGACCGGGTCTCTGGGAGGCTGAGTCAGAAGCCCGCCATGCTGGACTCGGGTGCGGAGGTGTCCGCCAGCACCACCTCCTCGGAACCGGAGTCCGGCTCTCGCTCGGTCTCCAGCATCGTGCGCCAGTGGAACCGGAAAATCGACCACTTCCTGGGAGACCCTTCGCCCTCCGTGAATGGGGCTCGGCCCGTCAGGTCAGACCAGTGCTTCCGAATCCGTGTCCCCCGCGGCCTCGTTCCGTGCTTGGCCCTCAGGCCCCGGGCTCCTGGGTGTTAGATGGGAGCGGAGTTCTGTGGGAACACGGGAAACGATCGCTCTATCATCGTGGGCGACTCTGCCATGTGGTTTGACACGTGAGACTCTCCACATTGGCTGGAGGCAGACCTGATGTGTAAATGCCCCTCTGTCCTGAGCACTAGCGGGCGTGATGGCCGAGCGCCTGCCCGGTGGAAGCCCCCTGACCATGTCCCATCCCACTGCAGGAAGAAGTTCCCAAAGAAGGGGATGAGCCAGACCTTCAGCAAGGCGGCCCGGCTCAAGTGGCAGTCGCTGGAGCGGCGCATCTTTGACGTCGTCATGCAGAGGATGACCATCGTCAACCTGGAGGCAGACATGGAGCGGCTGATCAAGGTGAGGTGTGGGGGGCAGTGCCCTGGTGGGGATTGGATGGCCTGAGCATGACCGAGGGCCAGGAGTGCTGGGAGGCTGCTGGCACCTGGACGGCGCCGGCTGAGGCGTTTCCTTCCCACCCGCCCCCCAGAAACGCGAGGAGCTGGCGCTGCTGCAGGAGGCACTGCAGGGGAAGAGGGGAAAGCTGCAGGCGGAGAGCCCAGAGGAGCA
This sequence comes from Emys orbicularis, assembly GCF_028017835.1. Taxonomy (NCBI): domain Eukaryota; kingdom Metazoa; phylum Chordata; order Testudines; family Emydidae; genus Emys; species Emys orbicularis. Next base: position 130,553,404 of record NC_088686.1, on the reverse strand, counting down.
GAAGGGCCTGCAGGAGCTGAACGAGGAGATCGAGGTGCTGACAGCCAACATCGACTACATCAACGACAGTATCGCCGACTGCCAGGCCACCATCATGCAGCTGGAGGAGACCAAGGTGCCGGGGGAGGGGGCCTGCGGGCGGGGGCAAGGTGCAGGGGGTCTGTATATGGGGAGTTGGTCTCACGGGAGGGGGAGCGGGGGAGATCACCCCAGGGCATTGTGTGCTGTAAGGGAAAGGGGGTGCTCTGGGGGCTGGTTGATAGTTGGGGTGGGGGCTGGGCGTGAGCAGGAGGCTGGCTGGCTGGACTCTTCCTCTAGGCAGTTTAAGCATAAGGGGTGCAGGAGGCAGGTTTGCAGGGTCCTCTTGCTTTCTAAGCTCCAACTTCTGGGCTGAAACGTTCTGTCGTGGGTCACGCAGGGAGTCAGGGCCGAGCTGGCTCCCTGCTCTTAGCCCCCAGAGCTCGCCCCCTCCCTACAGAAACGTCACAGAGCAGCTGTTGCAGTCTGGCTGCTTTCTCTGCTTGTTTGCTGATGACGGCTGTATAAGGCCCAGTTCAGCAGGTGCCTGAGCACTCACGGGGCTGGTGCGATAGGCTGCCGTAGGCCCGTGGGCGCCAGGCTTGGCTTGGACCAGCAGAGGCCAAGAATCAGCCCTCTTCAGCTGCACGGTCTGCAAGGCCGGGGCCAGGATTTAGGAGGCCCCTAATATGTTGGTCCGCCAGGGTCTCCATCGGTGCTGGATGGTTTGTTTGTGGAAGGGACGGCTGCGGAGAGCATGATGTCCACCACCAGCTGCTAGGCCCAACAGCCCTGATGGGAGTTCTGCACATGCTGGAGTCAGTGGAAGCCCTGTCCGTACCATGGGACAAATGTACCCATGGTGTACCCAGTGCTGCGGGCAAGGCGTGGTCTAGCCATGCTCAATCCTCTCTGTGTGCACAGAAAAACCCATGTCAGCACCAGGCTCCAGCCTGGGTCGCCGCCAAACATGCTTAGAACTTGGGCTTTCTCCATTCCCTGCGTATACGGCAACACAACCTCCTGTGAGAAACTGCCTCGACCCAGCCCAGTTCCACAGTGGCGTTCCTGTAGCCTTGACCGAAGCCAAGCACGGGGGGCAGCCCGGTATTCAGAGCCAACTCCAGGTGTAGCCACGAGAGAGGGTTGAAGATGCTGTTTGCTTTTGTAGGAAATCTCAAACCCTTTTAGTTTTTCTTTTGAAATTTCCCAGGGGGAAGAAAAAATCAGTTTCTCCTCTTCCCCCACCCCCCCCGCCCCACCCCCTGAGAAACTGGAATTTTTGTGGTTTTTGAAAATCAGTTTTGATGGTTTAAGGCAAAAAAATTGGGGGTCTTGGGAAAGAGTTTCCCTATTCTGAAACCGCGAACTTGTGCTGAAAGCTATTGTCAAACATTGAGTCTCTTTTCTGATGTCAAATGTTTGTAAAGGGAGGGTGGGATTTTGACCAAAAAGGAAATTTTTGTTTAATCAAATATTTCCACAGAGAAAGAATAGCCTAATAATGAGGCCTTTCTCCCTGGCACCTGTCGGGTGTCTGTGCTGCAAGGAAAACCCCACAGCACAAGTCTCACAGCCTGGATCCATTGCCTTGGGCTCACAGGGCTACGGGGCTAAAACGAAGAGTGTAGACATTCGCACAAGGGCTGGAGCCTGGGCTCTGGAGGGTCTCGGAGCCCATGAGCGGGAATGTCTACACTGCTACTTTTAGCCCCGTAGTGCAAGCCCGAATCCTTTGGCCAGAGGCTCGCTGCTGTGGGTTTTTCTTTGCTGTGTGGACGCACCGTTAATGACATGTGGGGTCTGACCCAGGTTCAGCACAGTGTAGCTCTCTGCTCCCCTCCTAGCAGCTGGAGGTCGTAAACAAGTTTTTAGTATATGTCTACGCTTAATCTGCTACAGCTGCAAGGCTTTAGGTGTAGACGCTCCCCGTCGGAGTAGGTAATCCACCTCCCAAGGAGGTGGCTGTTTAGTTCGGTCGGCAGAGCTACACTCTCCGGGATCGGGGGGCAGGGGGCAGGATTTTCACACCCTGGAGAGACATAGCTATGCTGGTATAAGTTCCCAGTGTAAACCTGCCCTTGGTCTGCTCTGGTCACCTGGCTAGCGAGCAGCTCCTGCCATCCAGGCGGTAGAAGCTCCTCTTCTTTAGATCCGCAGGTGTGTGGTTCAGGCCCCATAGATGGCCCAATCAGGGGCCTGGTTCCAGGCACACATCCAGTGCGAGTGCTCATGCACAGTATTGGCATGCAAGTCGTCTTCCCCGCCGCCTGCTCGCAGAGCACCTGCGTCCCTGCCGGCGTCAGCCAGTCAAGGAAACCCCCCCTGTTCCGTGGCGCTGGTGTCTCTGCTGGCCCTCTGCTTTCTGCCCTTCACCGCCCTCCGCGCCGTTCTAATTCCCCTCCCTCGGGGCCTCTCCTGCACCGTAGGAGGAGCTGGACTCCACCGACACCTCCGTGGTCATCAGCTCCTGCTCCTTGGCCGAGGCACGCCTCCTGCTGGACAACTTCCTCAAGGCTTCCATCGATAAGGTCAGGCAAAGGGCCTTCCAGTGGGGGTGCAGCTCTGGGGGGCGGGTCGCAGAACATGGGATCCCAGGAGGCCCCCTGTTGGGGTGGGATCACAATTGCTGCAGGTCAGGTTTGGAGCCAGGGCTATTTGGCTGCGCCTGGGGCATCCTTTGTGCGTGGGTGAGGGAGACTGAGAGGCTGGCCTGGCCTGTGTGCTGTTGGACCCAGGGCGGGGAATGGGTTACAAGCAGCAGCTGAGTGAGGCTGGTGTGGAACTTGCATCTGTGCCCAGGGACAGGGATTGAAGCCAGGAGCTGATTCCCCATCCCACCCACTGGCCCGTCCTGTGTGCTGGACGGAAGGTAACCTCCTGCTCCCGCCAAACAGGGGCTGCAGGTGGCTCAGAAAGAAGCCCAGATTCGCCTGCTGGAAGGGCGCCTGAGACAAACGGATGTGACCGGCTCCTCCCAGAACCATGTGATCCTGGATGCCCTGCGGGAGAAAGCGGAGTCCCACCCCGAGCTGCAGGCGCTCATCCACAACGTGCAGCAAGGTGGGTGCTGGGCTCTTCCCTCCTGGGGACCCCCGTGAGTACTGGGCATTGGCTGGCAAAGCAGCCGGCAGTGGGGCCTGGGGCTGGCAGCAGCTGGGAAGGCTTGGGGTGTTTCCCTGCCCCTACAGATGGCACGTCTGCCCATTGGGACAGATGGAGCCCACCCCAGGGCTCTTGGCATTGCTCTGACCCTGTGGGCAGGAGTGATAGGCCCACTTCATCCAGACGTATCAGCCCACATGGTCACAGCCTGTCCAGCCGTGAGGATGCACTGATGGCGCTTTGGTGGCAAAGAGTTAATGATACGATAGCAGTGGTCTGGGGGGGTCCCAAGGACCTAAAGGGCCACACGCTGATTGGCGACCGCCTGCTGGCTGGCTCTGATCGGACCGGCCCAGTGCGGTGCCCTCCCACCCTCTGTCGCGTTGACGCACCCTTGTCGGCTGTTCCTTGTGCAGAGAACGGCTACGCCAGCACGGACGAGGAGATCTCGGAGTTCAGCCTGGCCTCGGAGGGGAGGTAAGCGCACCAGGGAGCATGCAGTGTCCCAGCCTCGTGCGCCCCTGAGCGGCGGGATCTATGGAGGGAGGGGGGCGCATCTCTGTGGCACTCATTGGCAAGGTAGACCCGTTAGAACTTGGCAGCTAAATTCTCCAGGTTCTGTCTGCACCGAGCATGCTCCAGCCCCTCAGAGCTCCTACGTGTGACCCGACGGTGCACAGGCTACCCACACGCGATGACTGGCCATGCTCAAACCCAGGCGTGCAGGGGCTGTACAGAACTGTCCCAGTAATCGTTCCTCTTGAGGGCCAGGGGCAAGATGGAACTGGGAGGGAAGAGGGCCCCGAAAGGGACCGGGGGATGGGCTGTACCTCGGGGAATGGGAGGAGGAACCGTAGCCGGGCTGGTGATAGGGTGTTATGGGGTGGAGGTGATGGGCAGTGGTTTCTTCCTTTAGCTTTAAGTTAAGCCTTAAAGGGGATCGGCCATTTAACCCTTTGTTTCCTACAGCTTCTCCCAGTCTTTCACCATGAAGGGCTCGGCCAGCCAGGACGACTTCAAGTTCAAGGTCAGTTCACAGCCACAGACAGGGCCATTTAACGTCCAGATGTGGGGTCTTTGGTCCATTGTACCCCCTCTCCCTTTGTGCTCACGGCTGGGCGGTGGCCCTTGGCGGGAGTCTTCTCCATGGGCGGAATGTCTTGGGTCTGGAACTGAAATAGCCCGGGGTCTGGTCTCCTGGTGACGGCCGTGCCTGGCGTGTTACTTTGGCCCTATAAATGGCTCCTTGAGTCGTAGAGCCCACTTTAAACCCCCAAATGCCACATCATTGAGCTGTACTGGGCTTCCCTGAATCCAGGCAAGGTGCCCTGGTGCTGTCTAGCCCTCCTCTGGGAGCAAATAAAACCCATGTGACACCCTGGTGCTGTGCGCCCTTCCCAGCAGCTAATTGACTGGACCAGTCCCTCCATGTGCCGAATCCTCCTGGGAGAGCTGCTCCGGAACTCTGGGCCATACACGTTTCAGCCTTGCACAGGGGGTACTTCCTGTTGCCCTCATTAATGAGCTCATGAAACGTTAATGCTGGCAACCGGGGCCCAACTGAAAGGTTTCTCTAGATCTGCCACTGCTGGGTGCTTGGCCTCAGAGGCTTCTTGGAACTGAATGGCCAAGGGGCGCCAGCGTCTCAGACTCGCTCCACGTGCTACCCTCGGGGCAGTGAACTCCTCGCCTCTCAGCTCTCCCCTCCCTGTGCCACGCCATAGGGGGAACCCAAGCTGTCAGGCCAGATGAAGGCTGTGTCGGCCGAGTGCCTGGGACCCACGCTGGACATCTCCACCAAGAACATCACCAAGTCCTTGGTGTCCCTCATGGAGATCAAGGAAGACGGGATCGGCTTTTCCATCCGGGATTCCTACTACAAGGATAAGGTCTCCCGCACCATCAGCCTGCCCACCCGCGGCAGCACCTTGTAAGCCCTGGCAAGCGTGGGCCCCACGTGCTTACAGGCCCTTGGGGGAAGAGGTGGGCTGGGCCATCGTATTCTGCCCTTGGAGCCTTGAGTCTGGACTCCTCTCGGTCGACCCAGCCTGTCCCAGCATGCAGTGGTGGGGCCAGCTTGCTCTGCCATCTTGGATTGCCAGTGTCCACAAACTGCCCGTCGGGGGGATGGGGCCTGGGGAAGGCGGGCACAAACCGGGTTCTGCTGTCGGACAGAGTTGGGCGTCCAGTCTCCACAGCCCTCTTATCGAAGGCACGGAGCTGCCTTCTCCGGCAGCAGTCTCGGTGATGAAGCCAACAGGACCTGCGCTCACAGCGCAAACCCTTAGCCGGGGCCGCTGGCCTGGCCTTGGGCCCTGCCGGGGCCTGATCCAGCCCGCTGGACCCCTGGCTCGGGAGGTGGATCTGTGCGCTGCCCCAGGGCTCTCGGCTCGCTTGCTCTGGGGTAGGCCTGTTCAGTGCTGAAGGGCCCTGGCCCCAAGGAGGGGCGATTGCTGATCTGGTCTTGCTCTGTTCCAGCCCTAGGCAGTCCCGTGGCTCGGACACCTCGCCTCTGACCCGCAGGAAATCCTATGACCGGGGGCAGCCTGCCAGGTGAGTGGGGAGAGGCTGGAGAGCACGTGGGCCTAGCTCCCCATCGGGGACCGGCCTGTGCACTCGGCTGTGCCCAGGCACGACGCTGGGTGCTGGATCCAGCTGTGCCATAGAATCCTAGAATATCAGGGTTGGAAAGGACCTCAGGAGGTCATCTAGTCCAACCCCCTGCTCAAAGCAGGACCAATCCCCAACTAAAGCATCCCAGCCAGGGCTTTGTCAAGCCGGACCTTAAAAACCCCTAAGGAAGGAGATTCCACCACCTCCCTAGGGAACCCATTCCAGTGCTTCACCGCCCTCTTAGTGAAATCGTTTTTCCTAATATCCAACCTAGACCTCCCCCATTGCAAATTGAGACTATTGCTCCTCATTCTGTCATTTGCCAAGCTCCATCCTTTTTGGAACCCCCTCCTTCAGGTAGTTGAAGGCTGCTATCAAATCCCCCCTCACTCTTCTCTTCTGCAGACTAAACAAGCCCAGTTCCCTCAGCCTCTCCTCATAAGTCATGTACCCCAGCTCCCTAATCATTTTTGTTTCCCTCCGCTGGACTCTCTCCAATATGTCCACATTCTTTCTGTAGCGGGGGGCCCAAAACTGGATGCAATACTCCAGGTGTGACTTCACCAGTGCCGAATAGAGGGGAATAATCACTTCACCATGGGCTGGCACTGCAGGCCTCCCTGTGCTGAGTGGAGGTGCGGGGCAGGGGGTAGATCCCCGGACCAGGCTTGTGATCATGGGTCTCTTTCTGAACACCCCGGCTCAGGACTTCGGACGTTGGCTTCACGCCTCCCTCATCCCCTCCCACCAGGCCACGCAATGACCGCAACGTCTTCTCCCGCCTCACCAGCAACCAGAGCCAGGGCTCCGCGCTGGACAAGTAAGAGCCTCGCGGGGCAAGGAGCGGGTAGGGGGGTGAAGCTCCAGGGAGCCCAGCCCCAAGAGCAGTGAATGGCAGACGGTGACTCCCATGGCTGTCCCCAGGTACCGTCCCCGCTCTGCCTCGGGCCCGGCAGTCCCAGCTGGAGTCAGCCCCAGGCTCCTGCCGGGCTCGTGAAGCGACCAGGGCGAAGGCAGAGAGCTGCAATACCGGTGCAGTAGAACTTCACATGGGGCAGCATCTCCCTGGGCAGGGGCCCTATGCCAGACCTGTCTATAACCCCATTGATATGGGGGGGGGGTCTTTGGCCCCCCTCTACTGGCTAGACCTTGTCTCGGGGCTGCCCCTGAGCTGCCAAGCCTGGGCCTTTAGCTCAGGCAGAAGCAGCTGCTGTTGAGAGCCTGGGGTGGCAGATGCCCTCCCTGTAGATGATCCAGCTGGAGGCTCGTCGTTACATTGCACTGCTAGAGCCCTCAGAACAGGCCCGAAGCGGTGCCCTGGCCTTTAGCGTTGTGTGCATACACGTGGCAGTGCCTGGTCCCCCGCTGGGCCCGTGGGGATCCCCTGGGGGGCTGGGGCTGTCACAGGCCCCACTAGCGGCCCTGGGCTCTTTAGCTCCTGCTGGTAGCTCTGGAGGGCCCTGGTTCAGGCCCCAGTGTGTTGGCCAAGATGGCAGCTGTCACACTGGCTGCCAGCAGAGGAGAATTTCACCCGCAGGGACGCTGCTGGGTGGGTTTGGCTGCAGTTATAAAGCGGGTGAGGTGGGTCCAGGGGGCTGCTAGCTGAGGACACTAAGCCACCATCCCGTCCCCAGCGAAGCGTGGGGCTCATCGGCGCTGGGCTTGGCAGGGGTCCCCAGGCGGTGGGGAAGCCATTTCCCAGTCGGCCCTACCCCGGTTCTGTGGGGCACTGGCTGTGCCATTGCACCTGCCCCTTCTGGGCCCTGCTCCCTCTCCCGCTGTGCTCTGTGGGGAGATGCCGGCTGCTCACAGGTCCCGGTCCCCCTCAGGAGGTGACATGGCTGCTCTGGGTGGGGCGAGCTTTCCGCCAGGGGCCCGTAGGTGCTCCGATTGCTCCTGGTGCCAGGGGCTGTGACCCTTCGGAGGTGGGGTGGGGGTGCTCTCCAGTGGCAGCCTGTGGTTTCTACGGAGGAACGAGCCCACCTTAGGACTGCCTTTGACCGTCACGGGCCAGCCCCTGCACGGGTGCAAATTGGCCTAGCTGCCATGGGGGCAGCAGAGCGGCTTTGAATTACAGCCCCTGAGGACCTGGCCCTATGGGAGCTGGTAGCAACCACCTCCCATCTGCCTCCCTGCAGAATCCCAGTTTGGCAGCGATGTTCTAACCGGCGGGAGCCCATGGCGCTGCCTGCAACTCGGGAACAGCCCCTGGTCCCCATCCCACCTGCTAGCAGACCGCACGATAGCGCAGAGCCGGACCGTGTCAGAACGCCCCAGCCGTACCCCAAAACCAGGAGTGCGGAACCTGAGGGGCTAGGTTGGATGGCTGGTGGCAGTGATGAGACGGGGGGACCATGGGAAGATTAAATGAAGACTGGATGCAGGAATCCCCGGGCGAGGCCTCAGGCCTGCACTGTACTGGTCAGACTGGGTGATTGTAACAGTCCCTTCTGGCTGAATGACTCCAGTCCAGCCTGAAAGATCTTGTGTCCGAGCCACGTGTCCCTTCCTGCTCCTCTGCCCCTTTCCTCTCTGGTTTTCTGTGTCCGCTCCTCCCTCTCTACCCCGCTAGCTTGGATGCAATAACAACACTCCACTCTCTGACTCCGCTGCTGCCTCTCTCATCCGGGATTTTTTCTCCCGTAATCCTGCTAATTTTCCGTCCCTAGGTCTGATGACAGCGATTCCTCTGTCTCGGAGGTGCTGAGGTACATACAACTTTCTATTGATTAGAACTCTCCTGCTTCTCGCATTTCCCTCCCCCTGCCCTGCATGCTGAATCCGTGCTGGCCAAACTCTGGGCCTTGCTTCTTTGCTAAATCTATTGGGACTCTGTCCTGGTGCTGCTCTTGCTCGCTGTGTGTCCCTCTTTCCTTCTCTCTGCTTCCCCGCATGGCCCTGGCATGCCGTATCCGGCTGTGGAAGTCCCTTTCTGCCTCTGGTCTCCAGTGCCTTAAGGTCTGAGCCATTGTCTTGAAATGCAGTGCTGGGTGTTTAAGCGGATAGCGTACGGTGCTTTCACTGAATGGGGGCAGCTGCATGCTCTATTCTGCCTCGAGGGCAGGGCGGGTAGTGATGATATCTTGCGCTGTGTCTGGCCTAGCTGCAAGAGGCAGGGCAGGCCAGCTGTTGGAGCCGGTGGATGCTTGGAGGGTCCAGGCTATGATGCTTTTTTTTTTTTTTTGGTCTTCTCTCGCACCTTCAGTTCAGACATCTCAATGCACTTGACAAATGTGGCTTCAGCCTCCCAGCACCCATGGCGAGGCTGGTCAGGATTGTTATCCCTGTCTTGTGTCTCGGTTTCCCCATCTGCAAAGAGTAAACACCTGGGGTGCAGCCTCTTGGCACCGAGGATCCTGTGGCTGCTGCTGAGGCCTGTGCAGCCTCCCAGATATATTAGAGCAGCCTTGGGGTTGCTCTAACTCACTGCAACCTCCCAAAGGGCTGCTTGCCAGCTATGCCACAACCCAGAGTTCCCCTAATGGGGTGTGCTAAGGCCCTGGCTCTGCCCCCAGCATGCCTGGGTTTGCAACACAAGCCACATAGAACCAATTACGCTAGCCCAAGGCAGTGTCTGTGCCAGGACAACTCTCCTTCCCCCATTCCCTGCACATCAAAAGGGCCAGGCTGGCAGAGGAGCATCTCCCCACTGGCCTTTGGGTGCCTATTTGAGACACCGTGGGCCTGACTCTGACACCCTGAGCACCATCAGCTGGAGTAGTGGGTGCTCAGCGCCCCTCAAAAAATCCATTCCAACCATGCCACAAATGTGCCGTGTGACCCTGGGCTAGCCCTTTCCCCTCCCGTTGCCTCAGTGTCCCCACCTGTAATCCAACCCTGCTGGGAGGAGGGGAGGTGCTTAGAGATCCTGGCTGGGATGCTGCTTTGGGGCTATCAACCCTCTCCATGATGGGTTCTTCCACCTGGGCTCTTTCCTCAGGGGTGTCGATTCTCATGTGCTCAGCGCTCTAGAACCTCCCTCTGAACTCTGCTCACAGCCCCATTGGCTGTTGCTGGGGCAAAGCCTAGAACTGGTTTGAGACAGGATTGTCTCCTGGCCAGGGAGCCAGGATTCCTGGGTTCTCTCCCTGTTCTCGGGGGATTGAGAACTCCTGGGCTCCGTTCCCAGCTCTGCCATTGATCCGCCACGTGACCTGTTAAAAATCCCTTCCCCATCTGCCAAAGCAGGGTGAAGCTCATTGCAAAACCGGAGTGGGTCAGATGAAGAGAGGGCGCTTCCCCCCCCCCCCCCCCGCTGGCCACGGGGTGGTGCCCTTATGCCCCACATAGCACGGCTGGAGCAGGGCCCCAGTTTGTTCAAGCCCGGAGGTTCTGGGGGTTGGGTCCGGAGCCAGCCTGTCCCTGCTAGTCTCTGACTCCACAGGGGATGGGGCAGCGTGTGCCATGCAGCAGCCTGGACTCTGTTGGCTTTGGGATCTTGCCTGGATGGGGCACAGGGGCCACCCACAGCTCTCACGGGGGGAGGGGGTAGCTCATCTGTGCCAGCAGTGAGATGGCCAGGGGGTGAAGCCCGTTTCCTTTCCAAGCCCCTGCCCCAAGCCAAGGCAGGGTCTGCACGAGTCCCTGAGCCCTTAGCACCAACGGGGTGTGACCTGCCCCCGGGGGGCCTGTCTGGGGAGCAGGCTGCCCAGCAGCTTCTGTCTGTGGTTTGCTTTGCTCCGGAGCCCCACTAGCAGGCCCTGGCAGCCTCGTGGGGCGGGATCTGGCTTCGTCCTGGGTCACCCAGCCAGCGCCCCCCTGCTGACGCCCTTGCTCTCTCTCTCTCCCACGGAAGGGGCCTCATTAACCCCGTGGGCGGAGCCAGGAGCACCCGGACGGCCCCGCTGCAGTGCATCTCCGTGGCGGAAGGACACTCCAAGCCCGTTCTCTGTGTGGACGCCACCGACGAGCTGCTCTTTTCCGGATCCAAAGGTGCGCGTCTCGGGGGTGGGCCGGCTGCTGAGCTCTGGGTGTGATCACTGGGGAGTGAGCCTGTTACCCAGGGGAGGGGCTGAGCCACCCCAAAGTGCGGGGGCAGGACAGGAGCCTCTTGCTCGGATGGCACCGGCCTGCCTGAAAGCCACAACGGGCCGGTGCAGTTCTGGGTCCCCCCAGCAGAGGGCAGCAATGCTGCACGAGTCCTTAGGCTGAACAGCTGTGTGGTGACATCCCTGAAGCGAGTTGTTGGGGCCTCTACACGGTTCCTAGTGGCTGGATGTTCACCTCGCACCTGGCACTAATAGACCCTCCCCCCGTTGGCAGGTCTGGCGGAGGTGCCAGGGGCTGGATGGGCCACAGGGACTGAGCTCCCCTGGGGCACTCGTGGGAGCAGGGGGTGGCGGGGGGGGAGGGAGGGAGGAAGCCATGGGGATCCTTTGCTGAGGACAGGAAGGGTCCCGCAATGTCATGTGCTCCTGCCTCCTCCCGCAGACCGGAGCTGCAAAATGTGGAACCTGGTGACGGGCCAGGAAATCGCCTCGCTAAAGGGCCACCCCAATAATGTGGTGTCCATCAAGTACTGCAGCCACTCAGGGTTGGTCTTCACTGTCTCCACCTCCTACATCAAGGTGTGGGATATCCGGGACTCGGCCAAGTGCGTCCGCACCCTCACGTAAGTACCTGACGCACCGAGGCTGCCCTGTGGGCCTGGCCAAGCTCGACGCGCTACCCTGCCAGCGTTCTGCACCCAGGGCAGCATTGCAAAGGCCAGGCAGCCGGGCTGGTCTGCAGGGCTGAGTCTAGGAATGCTGCAATGCTGGTCGCTCTAGCCTGGCCTGGCTCGTGGAGGCTCCGTGGCTTGGTGCTCTGCTCTCAGGGCAGTTGCTCCTCTCGTCTGTTTCGGGGGGCACCGTGCACCCTACAGTTGCTTTGATCAGGGATGGGTAATGACCCATCTGCAGCTGCCAGCACCGTTTCCAGACCCCAGCGTATCAGCCCCTCTCTCTGGTGCCCAGCCACAGACTGAGACTTCTCTTCTAGGCCTCCCCAATCTGACTGGCGGGAACAGGAGCGGCGCCAGGGTTTTTGGCGCCCTAGGCGGGGGTCCTTCCGTGCTCCCGGTCGTCGTCGGCAATTCAGCGGCGGGGGGGTCCTTCCATGCTCCCGGTCTTCGGGGCACTTCGGCGGCGGGTCCTGGAGCAAGTGAAGGACCCGCTGCAGAATTGCCGCTGAACACCCGGAGCGCGGAAGGACCCCCCGCCGCCGAATTGCCGCCCCCCCCCCCCAAAATCCTGGTGCCCTAGGCGACCGCCTAGGTCGCCTAAAAGGAAGCGCCGGCCCTGGGCGGGAATATGCCTGGGCTGCCTGTCAACATCAACTCCAGGCCAGGGGTGGGGTTTGTGTCGCTCCGCCCTGGGCGTGGAGCTGGCACGCCTGCTGGTACGGGTCTGGCTGGCTGCGCGGCAAGGCACCTCCCTTGGGTGCCGAAAGCTGCTGCCTGGGTCACCCTTGCTGTGCCATTGCTCCTGGCTTGAGGGGACGTGGGGGTCTCATCCTGGCACCACTGGCACTGCATGTGGCCAGGAAGTGGCGTTGCTTCACCCTATAGATGGCTGGGGACAGACGCTCTCCAGCCTTCTAATCAGTCCACAACAGGCTAGATCTTCCATTCCACACTGTGTAAATTGCCCCCTCCCTCCCGCGAGGGTCTCTGCCTTGAGGCTCACCTGTTTCTGTCTCTTTGGCTTAGCTCTTCAGGTCAGGTGATCTCTGGGGACGCCTGTGCCGGGACCACCACCCGCACCATCGCTAGCGTGCAGGGCGAGCACCAGATCAACCAGATCGCACTCAACCCCGCCGGCACCATGCTCTACGCTGCCGCCGGGAACTCTGTCCGCATCTGGGAGCTCAACAGGTCCGGGCGGGGCTAACTTGGGCCCCCAGGCAAGGGCAGCTCTTGTGGGGAGGCAGACGGGTGCTGCGTAGGCAGAGGGAGCAGTCGTTCTGGGCTGGGCGGGGGCCCGCTCCCTCCCGGCTGGAAGCTGTGTTATTGAGGCAGGGGCGGATTTGGACTGGCACCGGGGGAAGCTGCACTGGCACAAACCCCAGCGTGGAGCAGCTTAGCCTGTTTGCTCCTGGGCTTTGCACTACATCAGCCCCAGCAGCTGCTGATCACGCCCAAGGGTGGCTGAAAGCAGGACCCAGTGCTCCTCTCCCAGCTGCAGCCCTTAGGGCAGGGGTGGGGAACCTTTTCTCTGTCACTGGCCATTGACCCACAGAAAAAATCAATCACGGGCCACTTGCCTGCCAGGGGGGCGCGGAGGCTTGGGGCTTCCCCTGCAGCGGGTGGTGGGAGAGGGCGCCACGGGTCAGATGAAATTAACCAACGGGCTGGATCCAGCCTGCGGGCCGTAGCTTTCCCCGCCCCTGCCTTAGGAGATCGGTGGACAAGACGGTCACCCCCTGACACCGCATCTGAGCCCAGCTCCCTGCCCCTAGCCCAAGGCCACAATCACGGCCCATGGTGCTGAGGGATGTGGTATCCCCGAGATTGCTCCGTGCTCTGCGCCCCGGAGCCCGAGGTCCCCGCTTCTGCTTGGGATGGTGGAGAGGGGCCTGGGGCTGGGAGGGTCCCTGCTGGGAGCCTTGGAGACTGGGCCAGCGAAGAGCGCCTCCTGCTGAGCGCACCCCACACCCTGAGGCCCCGGGCTCCTGCTTGTAGGCTGCAGCCTATCGGGAAGCTGACCGGCCACATCGGGCCTGTGATGTGTCTCACTGTGAACCAGACCGTGAGCAACCCTGACCTGGTCGTCACCGGCTCCAAGGATCACTACGTCAAGGTACCCTGGGACCCTCCCTCCCTCCCTCCCGCTCACAGGCAGCACAAGGGGCCTTTGAGCCCAGGAACTGCTGCTTGTGCCAGCCCTCCCCACCCCCATGCATAGCCGCTCTCCTGTAGGTGCCAGCTACAGGGGCTCGCTGTCCACCAAAGGCCTGGCGAGGAGGGGACGCGCTGGGTGGGGTTGTCCAGAGCGCCCAGCGTCGGCCTAACTCTGCTCCCATGGGGGGCGGGAAGGAGCCGTTCTGTTGATCGCAGCGGGCGCAGAGGGAGGCCAGTACTGAGCACATTTGCAAATGCCACCAGGGTCTGAGAAATGCCATGAGCCCCCCAGCGCTCGTGGCCTGAAGGACCTGGTGGCTTTGCAGCTGGCCAGCGTTCCTGTCCCCACACCTGCCAGGTGTGTCTGTGGGTCACGGGGAGCAGGGTCTGTGCACTGCCCCTAAGAGCGTCCTGGAACCCAGATCCGGGAAATGATGGAGGAGCTGCCATGTCTCAAAGTGCTGGGCAGCTCGGCAGCCGTGGAGACCAGAATTCCAGGTGCCCGGCCCAGGCCTCCCCTCCGCACCCCCCGCTTCCTCCTGACGCCTCCTGCGTGGAAGGTGGAACCCACCTCCTCCTGCCCTCCGTGGCCTCTGCTGAACCTGCTGCCAAGGAGGCTATTTTGTCTTTGCAACGTGGCCCCCTGCCAGCCGGACGCTGAGCTGTGCCCGCACGTTGGCCACCAAACCATTGGAGGAGGCGGAGATTTCCAGTCCCAGCTGAGCCGGGCGAGGTTCGAACCCGCGACCTGTATCTCAGCCCTAGTGCTGAGCCATTGTGTCCCCACATGGCCTCTGCCCAAGGATCCCAGCGTGGCGTAAGCAGGCAGAACCCTGCCGCTGCCAATCCATCCCTGTCTCATTTCACTGGGCTGTGGCTCAGCATCCCAGTGGTAGCTGTGTGGTCGGACGCTCTCGCCATCCCCGCCTTGCTGAAAGGGCTGTTGCTGGCCTAATGACCTGAGAGCGACTGGTCTCCTTTGCCACCGGGGTTCACAGCAGCTGCCCTCCGGGCTGTTGCCTTGCAGATGTTTGAGATTGCGGACAGCGTGGTGGGGAACGTCGGCCCCACCCATAACTTCGAGCCCCCACACTACGATGGCATCGAGTGTCTGGCCATCCAGGGCGACGTGCTCTTCAGCGGCTCCAGGGACAACGGGATCAAGAAGTGGGACCTGGAGCAGCAGGAGCTCCTCCAGGTACGGAGGGGGACGAGCAGGAAGGCCCTGCTGCTGGGCGGGGGGCAGAGAGATGGGCTAGACCCGCAGCGTGCCGTTTCAAGGGCCAGTGCCAGGGTCTGGAGCGAGGACTTAGAACCTGCTGGAGAGTCACTGTCCAGTCTGGAGCGTGCTCCCGCCGTCCTGGGGGCAGAGGATCAGAGGGTAGACACAGGGACCCCATCCCTACGTTGCACATGGGGCCTCCAGGCAATGGAAGAGCCCCGGGGGTTGCAAACGACAGTGGCTGGCAGGGTGGGTCCCGAAGGCAGTTTACAGCCGTGGGCAATGCACGGTAGCCAGTTCTATAGGGCTGGGCCCCACCTGCTGCGGTTAAAGGGCTCAGTGGCCTATGGGGAAGGGGGACAGGTTGGTCTGGGGGTAGATAGCGCTCGGCGTTGTCCCTATTTCTGACCCCGGTGAGTGTGGCTGTCTGGTCTCCGGGCCCCATAGGCCGCAGTGCCTGGCTCTCCAGGTCAGTGGTGGCGCGCAGCAGTGCGGGGACGGCCTCCGGTGGGTCTGGGATAGAGCAGCAGCTGAAGGGGGCGTGCAGGCCGGTGCTGGGAGGCAGGAGGTCTGGCTCTGCCATGAGACTTGGCTAACATTTCAGAGACCTCCATTGATTTTTTTTTATTTTTATTTTTTGGTGGGGGGGCGGGGAGGCTCTGTTTTGGAGAACCTACTGTGTGCCCGCCCAGGGCCGGGTTGTTCAGAGGAGCTGGGCACTGTGGGAGTCGAGGGGAGCAGTGGGGGCTCCACCCCTCTGAAAATGGGGTGGTCGGGGTGTCCCCCAAAATGGAGCTGCCCAGAGCTAGTCACCATTTGTGGCTGTGTGACCCTCCCCCACAGTCTCTCCCCTATGAAATGAGGCTAATGCTCATTTTTCTTCCCACTGGAGCGCTGAGGATTGATGGCAGACAAATAATTAGAGAGATGGGGGTGGGGGGGAATCTCTTTTATTGGACCAGCTCCTGTGCGTGGAAGGGACAAGCTTTCAAGCCCCACCCTGGAAGAAGAGCTGAGTTTGCAGACTTGTCCCTCCCCCCCCCCCCCCACACACACACACAGAAATTGGTCCAATCAAAGAGATTCTCTCCCCCATCTTGTGTGTCTCGTATCCGGGTTGCCAGCACAGCTTGGATTGATCGGAGCTTGGAGATCCCCTGGCCAATCCCAATGAGCCATTGTCTCATAAAAGAAGCAGTGAGAGATAAAAAGACTTCCTTTAAAAAGTGGAAGTCAAATCCTAGTGAGGCAAATAGAAAGGAGCACAAACACTGCCAACTTAAGTGCAAGAGTGTAATAAGAAAAGCCAAAGAGGAGTTTGAAGAACGGCTAGCCAAAAACTCCAAAGGTAATAACAAAATGTTTTTTAAGTACATCAGAAGCAGGAAGCCTGCTAAACAACCAGTGGGGCCCCTTGACGATGAAAATACAAAAGGAGCGCTTAAAGATGATAAAGTCATTGCGGAGAAACTAAATGGATTCTTTGCTTCAGTCTTCACGGCTGAGGATGTTAGGGAGATTCCCAAACCTGAGCTGGCTTTTGTAGGTGACAAATCTGAGGAACTGTCACAGATTGAAGTATCACTAGAGGAGGTTTTGGAATGAATTGATAAACTCAACATTAACAAGTCACCGGGACCAGATGGCATTCACCCAAGAGTTCTGAAAGAACTCAAATGTGAAGTTGCGGAACTATTAACTAAGGTTTGTAACCTGTCCTTTAAATCGGCTTCGGTACCCAATGACTGGAAGTTAGCTAATGTAACGCCAATATTTAAAAAGGGCTCTAGGGGTGATCCCGGCAATTACAGACCGGTAAGTCTAACGTCGGTACCGGGCAAATTAGTTGAAACAATAGTAAAGAACAAAATTGTCAGACACATAGAAAAACATAAACTCTTGAGCAATAGTCAACATGGTTTCTGTAAAAGGAAATCGTGTCTTACTAATCTATTAGAGTTCTTTGAAGGGGTCAACAAACATGTGGACAAGGGGGATCCGGTGGACATAGTGTACTTAGATTTCCAGAAAGCCTTTGACAAGGTCCCTCACCAAAGGCTCTTACGTAAATTAAGCTGTCATGGGATAAAAGGGAAGGTCCTTTCATGGATTGAGAACTGGTTAAAGGACAGGGAACAAAGGGTAGGAATTAATGGTAAATTCTCAGAATGGAGAGGGGTAACTAGTGGTGTTCCCCAAGGGTCAGTCCTAGGACCAATCCTATTCAATTTATTCATAAATGATCTGGAGAAAGGGGTAAACAGTGAGGTGGCAAAGTTTGCAGATGATACTAAACTACTCAAGATAGTTAAGACCAAAGCAGATTGTGAAGAACTTCAAAAAGATCTCACAAAACTAAGTGATTGGGCAGCAAAATGGCAAATGAAATTTAATGTGGATAAATGTAAAGTAATGCACATTGGAAAAAATAACCCCAACTATACATACAACATGATGGGGGCTAATTTAGCTACAACGAGTCAGGAAAAAGATCTTGGCGTCATCATGGATAGTTCTCTAAAGATGTCCACGCAGTGTGCAGAGGCGGTCAAAAAAGCAAACAGGATGTTAGGAATCATTAAAAAGGGGATAGAGAATAAGACTGAGAATATATTATTGCCCTTATATAAATCCATGGTACGCCCACATCTCGAATACTGTGTACAGATGTGGTCTCCTCACCTCAAAAAAGATATTCTAGCACTAGAAAAGGTTCAGAAAAGAGCAACTAAAATGATTAAGGGTTTAGAGAGGGTCCCATATGAGGAAAGATTAAAGAGGCTAGGACTTTTCAGTTTGGAAAAGAGAAGACTAAGGGGGGACATGATAGAGGTATATAAAATCATGAGTGATGTTGAGAAAGTGGATAAGGAAAAGTTATTTACTTATTCCCATAATACAAGAACTAGGGGTCACCAAATGAAATTAATAGGCAGCAGGTTTAAAACAAATAAAAGGAAGTTCTTCTTCACGCAGCGCACAGTCAACTTGTGGAACTCCTTACCTGAGGAGGTTGTGAAGGCTAGGACTATAACAATGTTTAAAAGGGGACTGGATAAATTCATGGTGGCTAAGTCCATAAATGGCTATTAGCCAGGATGGGTAAGAATGGTGTCCCTAGCCTCTGTTCGTCAGAGGATGGAGATGGATGGCAGAAGAGAGATCACTTGATCATTGCCTGTTAGGTTCACTCCCTCTGGGGCACCTGGCATTGGCCACTGTCGGTAGACAGATACTGGGCTAGATGGACCTTTGGTCTGACCCAGGACGGCCTTTCTTATGTTCTTATGTCCTGGGGCGGAGCCCTTTTCTCTCCTGCTGAGCTGCTTCTGTAGCTCACCAGAGTCCGGTTGTCTTGAATTCAAATCCTCGGCTGCTGCTTGATGAGAAATCGAGCGGAGCTTAAAAATTCCAGCTCTCAGCCACGGTACAGATGTGGGGGGTTTGCATCAGCCCATTACAGAGCCAGCAGCCAGCTGCAAACCCAGCATCTGGCTCTGGCTGCTGGCCTGACCCTGCCCTGGAGCTCAGGGGGCGGTTTGAGTCTTGATGGCCCCGGCTGGCAGTGTGGATCGTGTTCTGTTGGCCCCAGGGCCCTCACTGGCTCTGCCCTGTCTCTGTGCCTGCCAGCAAATCCCCAACGCGCACAAGGACTGGGTCTGCGCCCTGGCCTTCGTCCCCGGCCGCCCCATGCTGCTGAGCGCCTGCCGCGGGGGCGTGGTGAAGGTCTGGAACGTGGAGAACTTCACACCTGTTGGGGAGATCAAGGGCCACGACAGCCCCATCAATGCCATCTGCACCAATTCCAAGCACATATTCACTGCTTCCAGGTGAGGGCGGTGGGCAGGGCTAGGCCCCTGCGGCGGGGGGCAGGGAGGTCTGACCCCCAACTCACCCCGGTGCAGCAGAGCCTCAGGAGCTCTCCAAATCCACTGTTGCTCCCCCCATGTGGCAGGGCCTGGAATGGCACTGGGAGCGATGGATGGGAACAGCGCCGGAGCCGGGCTGCAGGCGGTTTGGTGTGGGGCAGCAGTCGGCTGCAGGGCCCCCAACCCCTCCCCATCTAGCCTCTCGTCTCCTCCATCTCTCAGCCGTTGTTAGGTCGCCCCACAGTGAGGCTCTTCTGCCCCATCCAGTTATGCCAAGCGCTGGTCCTGCCCCGCCATGCTTTTGGGATGCTCTTGCCAGCTCCTTCGATGTGCCGGGACTAGCCAGACATGGTGCTGCTGGCCCTGCCACCCTCAGTGCAGAGAACGGGCTTCCTGCCAGCCGGGCACCAGCTCCTCCTCGAGGGCACCTTGTGCATCTCCAATGAGAGCACCACCGCCCCCTCCTTCCGCTCCCCGGCCCCTGTGCACAGCCCTGGCCCCCAGAGAGGGTCCCCGGGCTCACAATGTCTCTGGCACGGTCTCTGATCTCCTCTTTTCCGACCATGTCCCTTTTCTCCTTTCCTTTCTCTTCCTCTCTTCCCCCCTCTGTTTCTCTCTGTGCCGCAGTGACTGCCGGGTAAAGCTATGGACTTACGTGCCTGGGCTCACCCCCTGCCTTCCTCGCCGCGTCCTTGCCATAAAGGGGCGTGCCACTAGCCTGCCTTGACCCTCCTCCTGCTCTCTCTGGCTCTCACCCCCTCTCTGGCTCTCTCTCCTTTTTTCTCTCTCTGTCTCTTCTCTCTCCGCTCTGGTCTCAGCTGCTTCTTAACGGTATGAGATTCTTTTGGATTTTCCCCCCATGTAGAGCTCTTTGCAAGAGGAGACTGCCTCTTGCCCTCCCCCCCCCCCCCCCCCCAGGTGATTGGATCCAGCGGCCAGCTCGGTGCTGCATGGGGTTTGCCCATCTGACTACTGCTCCTCCTGGGCCACTGCTGGGGGGATCCCTGCCCCATCCCCACCCCCCACTGCGTCACTGGCCACTGCCAGTGAGGTGCCACTGGCTGAGCCTGCGCTCTGGCAGAGTGCCCCGTTACTGGCGCTCTGGGGGATTATCCCGCTGGCGGGCAGCTGGGCGCATCTGCTCCCTCCTTGCGCCGGTGCCCGCCCGCCTGGGGCACAGCGGCCTTGCTCTCCTGGGCTGCAGCGTGATGCATTTGGGGGTGGGGGAGTTGGGGGCAGGGTGTGGCCCGTAGCTGATTGTACTCGCTGTGCTGCCTCTCCCAGCTGGGGCGGGGGCAGCCCCCGGCCTCACTTCCTCTCTCTCTTCCTTCCCCAGCGACCTGACAGTGAAGCTCTGGAGCAGGAGAAGATTGCTGAACGGCCCAACCTAGGCACTGGAAAGGCCGGAGCCAGGGCGACTGTCAGGCTCCCTGGCGGGCCCAGGCCCCAGCCCCTCTCCCTGGCTGTGAAGAGCTGGGAGCGGCCTGGCCTGTGTGTGCTCCAGTTTCCAGGACTCTGGGGTGACGGTGTCTCAGCTGGGGCTTTGTGAACTGCCAGCTCCCACGGCTAGGGGGCGTCGTTCCCGTCCAGCCCCACGCTGGGTTTCCATGATGCATAGGGCTTTCTGCTGACCAGGGCAGTGCTTTGGGACATGGCCTTGCCAGCCACAGGGAGGACCCCAAGTTGAGAGACTCAACGGGATCATTCCAGTCTGTCCCGCAGCCCGTTCAGCAGCCCCAGAGCCTGGATGTGCGAGAGGGATCCTGCCACCTGCATCCTGCTGCTGGCCTCTGCACCTCCTGGGTGCCTGTGGTCTCATTCCTTCTGCAAGCGGCTGCAGGCCCCTCTCCACACTTCGTCGTTCAGCAGAGCTGGGATCTGCCGGCCGGTACCGAAATACGGAGAGGGCTTGTGTGCTGCCGACCCCAGCCTAGCACCAGCAGGGTGCATGGAGCACCGCTGGGGAATGACCCGCTCCCAAAGACGGCTTCCGAGTCCCGGCACTGCACTGGGGCTCCTTGCAAGGGGCTCCGGCAGCAGCTCCATCGCTGGGTCTCCTGACCAAATCCCCATGCTGCCTGGCAATTGTCGACCTCTGCATCTGACCCACCTCGTTCTGAGCCAGGATGCCCCCCCTTCTGCCCCGGGGGTGGAGAGAAGGAAGCTGGCACATGGGGATAATCCCTGTGGGTGTCTCCAAGGAAAAGCGGAATTTCTGGATCTGTTCACTCTGGGTACCCCTTGACCTGACTGAGCCTTAATTCCGCACTGGTCTGTTCGCTGTTCCCTGTGGTCCCCTCACTGCCCATTTGGACACCCGGCTTGGTGCCATCTCTGCTGTGCGTGGGACTAGCTCATTCCCAGCTGCTGCGGGAAGGGATCGAAGCTTTTATAGTGGGGTTTTAAAGAATGTTTTAAGCACCCTTGAGAACGGATTGGGACCTGGGGATTTTTAATAGCCGGGAAAGGCTTTAATGCTGGGAAAAGGGCTAAGCTCTCCACACCATCTCACAGGAGGGGTTTAGGTTTGCTTGGGGCAGTTCCCTGCCTGCCGGCCTGTGGGGCCTGGCTCGGGAGAGGTCTGGGATTAGAGTAGTGGAAGGGCGGGCAGGGGGTGGTTATATGGGCAGGAGAGAGGTGCGTTGGCAAAGGCAGAGGGCATGGGGCGCTCTGGATGGGATCTGCAGCAGGGAGCGGGGCAGGGCTAGAATGGAGCTGGATGAAGGGGAGGACGGGGGTAGCGGGAGGGGCCCACATGAGACTTGAGGTGCATTAGCAGAGCTGGGGGGGGCAATGAGGGGTTGCCCATGGCCTGCCCATGCTCTGCTTGCCACCCACCTGCACTGCCAGTCTGGCACGAGACACTAAATCACCAAGGTCACCCCAGATTTGGGTTTTATAAAGGTCAAAATTCCGTAAGGTCTCTCGCCACCATCTCCTGCCATGCTTGGGTGCCCCCCTTCCTCCGGGGCATCCGCAGCCAAGTGCCTGCAGCTGCCAGAGCCACGTGGGCACCCCACAGCGCTGCATTCCCCAGAGCACATGGACTCACTTTCACTGGGGTCTTTCGCTACCTTCACTCCCTCCCCTAAGGACTGGCTAAGGTGTCCCAGTCCCACGCAGCCAACGCCCAGTGCAGTCGCACCCTTCGTCAGCCAGCTTCTCGCTGCTGCTTAACGCCCTGGGGGTGCAGAACTTGCCGCGAATCGGACCTGAGGGAACCGCAGCAGCCTGGCCGTTTTCCCCGGGTGCGTTTCTTGTGTCGCTCTGCACGTCATGTAGGAAGCGGCGGTTGGAGTCTGGTTATACGGATTGATTCCCGTTGATGTGCTGGGGGCGGTGAAGTGTTGGCTTTTCAGCTAACCCCATCAGCAGTGGATTGTGTGTTCTCTGGGATCCAAGAGCGTCAGTATCCTTGGTTAACAGGTGATTTCCCCTGGTGTCCTTCTACACGGCAGCTCGAAGGACAACACCAAGGGGTTCTTACCCCAGATTTGACCTCCTTTCAAACTTATAAAGGGAATGGGAAATGTTTCCACTTTCTAAACATCAGCAGCCTCTTTATTTATTTGTTTTGCCTTTTGATAATCCAGCTGCCCTGTCTTGCAGTAGCAAACCCTACAAAAACTGTGATTGATCGCCCCCTGCTGGACAAAGTAAAAATTGCCTCCAATCGCTGCTGCTTTGTGGAAACAAAGCAGTGTTTCTGAGGTGGGAAAATGTGTTCATTTGCATCATGCCTCTGAGCATCGGGCTACTGACCAGTATGGGGAGCTTGGAAGTCCTGCCAGGGTGCTGGCTCTGGGGGATCCAAACACAGTGACTTGGTTTGCTCAGCTACGCATGACAACCACCCGTCATTCTCCCACTCCTGCCCCCAACGAAAGGAGAAGCGTCCCCAGGCTCTGCCGATGCCATGGGGGAGGGGAATGCAGGTTAAAGTGATGCGTTCCAGCTACCGAGAGAGTGGGTTATATCCAAGATCCCACCCCATGGAACAGGATTAAACTGGCTGGGAGAGAAAAGATGGACTTTTTTCCCATTTGGCAACAAGAGGGACAAGCAAACGTGAATTGTCTGAAATGAAGAGGATGGGAGCTAGGGGCTCTGAGTTGCCACTCATATCACTGGGGTGTGGGTGGGTGGCCTGTACCCTGGAGGAGGATGTCTGAGTCTCTGCTTGGCACAGCGGCTGTTGAATGCAACTGCTCTCATGGGGTAACACTTGACATCCGCTCTGCCCTGGCAGGTGTGACTGGCTCTGGGGGCAGGAGGCAGCCAGGGCAGGGGTGTCTCTGCTTTAATGGGGCTTCATCTGCTCTTTAAGAGCCTGATCCGAAGCCAGCCGAAAGTCTTCCATTGACCTCCATGGAGTTTGGATCACGCGCTCAGTGGGGGTCGCTGCATGAGAAGGGAAGATTTCACCTGCATGTAGCCCAGTGGCCACCTCTTGGGATTCCCCGGTTCTTTCCCTCGGGGCTAATCCCAGGCAACGCCACTCCAGTGACCCGCAGCACGTCGCAAGACCGAGCGCTCATGGGGGCTGGGCCTCTGTCTCGCACCAAGCGATTGCATCTCGTGGCGTTCCCGGCCAGCGAAACCCTACAGGAGGTCAATAGGAACAAGCAGGTTGAAAGATGGAAATTTCCTCCTAAGTTGTCCCGAGGCCATGGCTGGCGCCCAGCCAGCCGGCATCAGATGATCCAGTTCAGAGCACCTGGCGTGTGTCCACTGTCAGCTCCCATGTGCTGGGCAAAGCCCTTCCCCTGAGGTGCCCCTGCCGGCTCCTCTCCCTGTGTGGCAGGGAGAGCAGGCGGGGGCCGTGTTGTACTGTAGTTGTGTGTGCACGTGCGGTCTTTTTTCATTGGAGGGGGTGTCATATGGGGGGTTCTTTTGGTTAAGCTACCTCACGGTCTGAGCCTTTTTTTTTTTTTTTTTTTTTAATGATTTTGAAACTTGAATTTGTCCTGGAAACGCACAGTCTGCTGACACCTGCGTTGCTGAGCCGCTCGGGCCCTGGGGGCTTGTCCTGCCTTAGCATTGCAGTGTGACATACCGCACCTTGCTCTGCTTGAAAAATGCCCCCCTTAGCCTTTGAAAAAGGGCCTCTGATTGTTGGAGGGCCCAACTTGACACTTGACAGGGGCCTGACCTCCAGCCAGGGGGTGCTCAGGGCTTTCTCTTTAAGGGGTCATGGGCTGGGCCCCTGAAACAACTAGCCACTCTTGAAAATCATGACCCTGACTCTTACATGGGGACCCTGTCTGCAGGTTGTCAAGAGGAGTCTGAATGCCACCCTGAGCCAGCGTGGGCTGGGCGGACATCGGAATGCCTCTCGAACCCACAATAACCCTGCCGCGAGCCCAGAAGGGCCCGGGCCAACCCCCCGGCTGCCTGTTCTTGAAAGCACTGACGTAGCCTGACGCTGATTCGGCTGAAGCTGAGGACCTGGGAAGTGGGGCCCTCTGAGATTTAAAGTGAAATCGATATGCGCCCCCATGACCCTCCTGGTCCTGACGCTGGCTGTGGCCACCTGGGAATGGCTCCTTGTCTGGAACCATGCAGTGACCGATTTTACCATGATCTGGCTGCACTTAACCCTAATTTAACAAGAGCCTCCTGTGGCATCATATTCAGGACCCATGTGAGAGCAGGGGTATGGCGTTTCCCCTAAGCTCATGTTGTATACAGCTTGTGTTTGGCTGAAATGGCCCCTAACAGGGACTCTTTCCCAGCCGCCGGATTAATGTCCATTTCTTTCTGAATCCAAAGGCCCTCGGGTCAGATTCTCAGCTGGTGAAAATGGTCACAGCTTCATGGATGGAGCGAGGATGGTTTACACCAGCTGAGGATCTGCTCCCTGGATTTTTAGCCACAAAACTATCCTTCCTCTTAACCAGGGAGCAAATCCTGGAACAGCCCCAGCTGAAAGCACAATGCCACTTAATCATGGGAATAAGGGGCAGCTTTGTAATGTACAATCAAAGAGGAAGCACATTC
Source organism: Emys orbicularis (assembly GCF_028017835.1). Classification (NCBI taxonomy): domain Eukaryota; kingdom Metazoa; phylum Chordata; order Testudines; family Emydidae; genus Emys; species Emys orbicularis. Next base: position 130,528,758 of record NC_088686.1, on the reverse strand, counting down.
CCCTAAACTATATATGCTGCACCCCTTCTGGGGGCCAGTAACTCAAAGCACACCCCCTGATGTACCCCTGCTGTCCTTGGTAGCTGGGCGTGTTAGCCTCTTGGAAGAACTAAAGAGTCATATTTTGTTCCTTGTCTTCAAAATCTGCCTGCTCGTGATTGTGCTTTCAGGCAGCAGCACAGGCAAAAGACAGTACAAATCAAGAGGTCCCTTTGGGTACAGTCATCCTGATGTTACCATGTAAGGTGGGGAGATGGGGAACAAATGCCTCCATGCAGGGGCAGTGGGTGACAGTAACGGTGACCGTGTGTGAGCTGGGAGAGTTTAATTGGATGTGTCTATTCTGGGAAGCAGATAACAGGGCAGGACAGCCAGGGCTCAGGAGATAAATTCACCCCCACGAGTCTCCTTGGTGTTGGCACCAGCACCCGGGGGTGGGGAGGGAGGGGGGCTGTAGCCCAGTAACTCAGAGGCTGAAAGGAGCCCAACGTGGATGCCTGATTCTGATCCTGACCTGTCACTGCAGTGTCTGTGGGGCCGCGAGAGTCAGGCCCATAGACACACACTCATTTATGGATGCGTAACCTACACCCTTACAAATGGCATCTGCATCTGACCACCAACCTCTCCCCACCCTGCTCCCACCTCCTCTCTCTCCATCCCCCTGTCTGGCCCTGAAACCATCCAAGACTTGACAGGCCATTGGCTGCCTTCCCCTATGCACTGCACGTGAAGGGGGTTTGAATTCAGGGAGTGGCTCCACTGGCCTTCAATGGGAGGGACAGGTCAGCGCAGGTAGCCCTCAAGGCCACTGCAGCAATGGCGCCTCCTGCAGACGGATGGTGAAATTGACCAGTGGGGAGATGATGCAAGTTAAAGTCTGAGCTGCCTGGAATGACTTTCCTTTTTGTTTACACTGCAGGGCACTGCATGTACCCCTAGCGTGGCACCCAGGGGCCCTGTTCCCTTACTTGCTGTCGGTGCAGCCCCTGCTCATGCAGAGCTCTCCAGGGGGGCCAGGCCCAGGCCCTAACTGACAGTGGAGACAATTGAGTGCAGCAACCGCGAGTTATTTCCTCTGCTTTCTCTCTAGACTCCTGCCAGACTCTCCCCACCTCCCCCAAAATGCTCCACCCTTGTCCTCTCCTGGCCGTACGGGCCATGCAGCTCCGTTCACAGCGCTGGCTGCGGTACCCTCCTGGAGCTGGGACTCACTCTGTCCCATCTGCTACCATGTGCGCTGCAGGGGCAGGGCTGACTAAGGTCTAGCACCCCACGGCTCACCCCTTTCAGGCCCCCAATTAGCTGTTAGCACCATAGAGCCAGAGTGCTAGCCCCGTTCCCACTAATCACTGGTGACAGGGCACAGTGTCCAGTTCAGAAGCCGACTCCTTTAGCCCCCAAAGCCTGGGGGGAACCTGTGGTTCCGACAGGTCCCATCCCTCATGCTCCTCAGGACACAGTAGTAACCCCCCTGCTGGGGGCTCCATTCTGCAGCCCTTATGTTGGGCAGGGACGGGTGCCTGGGGCAGGGGCCTTCACTTGTCAGTGCTCCCCAGCGAAAGGGTTACAGACCTGGGGCCATACTATTTGGAAGGTGGAGTCTCATGAGCAACGGGATGGCCTGGCACTGACCCTCTCCCAGGACCCTGCTTCCTTCCTGGTCCTTTACAATCAGCCCTTCCACCCCCTCGCACTGCCGACCGCATTCCCATCATGCCGCCCGCTGACCCCCGTTTCAGGTACGATTCCCCCAAAGAGCACAAGGGTCAGGTTTCTCTCTGAGCTGACTGGTGCCATCACATGGTCAGTGTCTCCCCTTCCCTTCTCACCCTTAACAACAAAGTTGCTTCCTTTAACATTCCTGGGCAAAGCTTCTCTCCTGGGGAAGCTGGGTTGCGAGACCCAGGGGAGTAGGACAAACGGCCTTCATCGGTGGCCTCATGCCTCTGCAAAGGCAGTGGGCCATTGGCACTGGGACTGACCCAGAGCAGGGATCCTTCCACCCCTCCCTGCCATGCCCCAAAGTTCCACCAGGAGATTCTTCTGGTGCCCAGCCCTGCAACTCTTAGCTGCATTGTCCCAGGCCTCACCCTGTTCGTCCAGGGGCTCCTCCACCTTCCACTACAGCCCTGCTTTACCCTGGGATGATGCCTGGCCTTTGGTGTAGTCATCTGCGTGATTTCTCCCCCACCCCAAGCACAGAAAGGAGCACTGCTTTACATTGAGGTTCTTTCTTTTGGTGATGGGATAGCAACCTTACCCCCACCCTGCATTTTGAGGGTGAACAGCTGTGTATGGAACCTCAGACAGTAGAGATGGAGCAGACCTAACACTGGTCACTGAGTCTCACGCTCACCCTGTGTCTATACTGTACAAGTGTTGCAAACAGCAGGTGCCTTTTCTTGCCCTGAGATGGTTTTAGAGATGTCAATGCTTGCTGAGGCTTTTCTCTCTGTCTGGGTTGTGGGACCCAGCGGCACGGTCTGTGTATAGGACAAGGTGTGTATAGATTTTATACCTCGCTGTATTACTGTAAATGGGGTTATTTAAGCCTCATGCTGTACATGTTTTTTTCCAATGGATGTGTCTGTTCCTTGCGCTATCTTCATAAAATAAATGCATCAAAATGAAATTGAGGATTGGGGCTGCTCTGTACGAGGAGGGATTGCACACAGCGGGGCAGGCGGCCGATGGGGAAGAAGCCAGAGTGGTGGGAAGAGCCCTGCTCAGGCAGGCTCACGAAGCCCCAAAGGAGGGAGGCTGGCTTTTAGCGGAGCGGGGGCAGCCGGCAGCTCCAGTGACTGGGCTCTACCTAGCACACATCCTTCTGATCCTGCGGGCGAAGGTCTGTAGGTTGCAGCCGGAGGGGGGTTGGTCCCTGAAGGCATCTAGGATCAGGATGGTCTGAGAAGCCAGGCAGCAGACCTAGGACTTGCTGTCCTGCTGCAAGCCTTTGAGGACTACGACTGAAAGGAAGGAAGCAGAGGTCAGAGCCAAGGCGCTCAGGAGAGCCCCGGCAGACCAGGCCAGTACTGTATCTCTCAGCCCGCGACAAGGAGGCAGCAGGCTGGGATGGCGGGAGGCAGCAGACTAGTGGGAACAATCAGCAACCCTCGTTAAATGTCCCCTCCACAGCTGAGGGGGGGCCTCCAGGCACAGTCAAGAAGTCACAACAAACCCCATTCACTCACTATTTCTAGGACTCCCCCATCCCTGCAGTATCTGAGCACCTCGTCCCTGCCTGTATTTACCTGTAACCCCCACACCTTCTGGGTGTGGTGTTCTGTCCGCTCTAGTGACACTGAGACCACTTAGAGACAGAGAGGTAAAGTAAGTCTGCGCTACAGCCTTAGTTAAGAGCCATACACTAACCTCCACAGGTCCCAGGTTCGATCCCGCCTGCTGACGACCGGGGTCTGTCACCATTACACGTGGGGGCTTGTCCGGGATGGAACCTGGGACCTTGGGAGCTTAGTGTATGAGCTAAAAGCCAACTGGCTCTTAGCTAAGGCTGTAGAGCAGACTCATTTCCGCCCCCCCCCCACCTTCTAAGTGGGCTCAGTGCCACTAGCTGGGCCAGAACTCCACACCCAGAAGGTGTGTGGGTTACATACCCTCCCCCTGCCCCCCAGTGCACCGATGGGCACTTAAGTGCAGCCTGACAACACCTGAGCCCCCTTTGTGGATCTCCCCCTCCCTGGGCCTAAGTGTAGGTGCCCTCCTGCTGCCACCCAGCTCCCTGGAGGCCAGCCTGTTGAGCGACCCCTTGGAAATGCCATGGGGAGGGCATGCACTAAGCCCGGCCTGCCCAAGGAGCTCTGCCCTTATCTAGCTCCAGTTGGGAGGCCCAGCTGTGAACCTGCTCTGGGAGTGAGGAGACTGAGCTATGTCATCCCCTGATTTCTCCCAACAAATGTGGAGGAGACGCTGGCCCAGGGCTCCGGGCACACAGCAGGGAGGTGGGAGATTGGACGTCACCTTGTGGCCTCATTTGGAGCAGTGGCTTGACCCCAGGCACCCCACATGGAGGTGACTGCTCCAACCACTGGGCTAGTGAGTGCAAGGGGGGAGGCAGCACCCCACCTTGGCTGTGTTTTGGGGGGACCCAATTGTCTGCAAAGGCCAAGCAGCTGAGGCCCAGTTTGGGGATCTGTCAGGCCGCAGGCTCTGAGGTCAGGACTCGGGTGCCTGGGCACGTGCCCACACACGCAGGCATCTACAGGGTGAGGGGGCAGCTGATCAGGGGGCTTGGGGGATCTACTTTTGCAGTTAGGTACCTTAATCCCTTTGTGGTTTCTTCTATCCTGGGTAATGGATAGGCATCCTTTCTGGTAATGCTGTTCAGTTTTCTATAATCCACCACCATCCCAAGGGCTCCGGTCTTCTTACGCACCAGCACATGTTTGTTAGTCCCACAGACGAACTTTGGGAATCATATCTTCAAGGTTATGTATCCCAGATATGGAACCATTTGCCCTCCTGCCCCTTCTATCTGAACTATACTGCCAATTGCCTGTAACTTTCGATAAGATAAATGCTCATTACGGAAAGTTTCACATATGCAAGTAACTTGAGACCCAGTATCTGTTAGGCAGGTACTCTTTACTCCACCTAGGTATACAGAGCCATGACAAGCAGGTCCCACTAACTGCCGGATGGCCTCACTGACACCCATTTGGGTAACATCTGTCTCCTGAACCCATTGACTAGCAGCCTTGCTCTGAGAGGAGTTAGTTTCTTTTCTTGCTGGCTCAAACTTGCTCTGATTTGAATGTCTACCAGTCAGCTCCTGATGTATTAAATTGGGGTTAGGAGAATTCTGACATTCATTTTGAAAATGTCCTATTTGCCCACAGTTAAAACAAAGGATTTCTTCTGTTAAATCTTGGTATTGCTTGTTTATTAAATTCTTTGGGTCTTTGAGGAGTATATCGTGTATCTGCAATGGACATTTCAGAACTTGGCTGGGTCAACTGCAGTCCTTCCAACTGCTGCTCAGCCTGCAGATATTTCTTCTTCCAGTCTATTGCAGTGACTTCTTCATGGGCACTGGGAGTATTTTCATAGGCTTTCATCAAGTGCAAACTACTCCTACTCAAAGGCCTTCCTTTTTCTTCTAGTTCTTGTTGAAGTTTTCTCTTCTGTTTATCAGAGTGCTCCCTTTCAATGGATCTCACCTCAAAAAGGAGTGTGGCATAAAAGACGCTCTTTTTTCTACCACTACAATTAATCCCTTTTAATAAGAGTGTATTTAATAAGGATTCATGCCAACAACCACGGAAAAATTGATTTTGTATATGAGTCCAATTCAGTATCTTTTACCCCACTGGCCTCCAAAACTTCTTTGGACTAATGTGTGTAGTCCAGTCAGGTACGTAGAAGGTGGTTCTCTAGTGAGTCTCAGAAAATTGAGCCTTAAGCTCAGATGCGTTTATGACACTTCCATGTGCCTTCTCTAAAATATCAAAGCATTCTACAGCGGATGCCTTGTTACCAGCTCCTAAAGCCACCTTCAATGCTGGGGGTAATAAACTTTCAATAATCTTCCTCCTTTTGAATTTGTCAGAAATCTCACTGTCTTCCATCGTCTCTTTGGCTTGTGCTCGCCAAGTAGGATAATCTTCTTCTCCACTGGGTCTGGGTGAACTACCCAAAACCACATTTCAGTTTAATTTTCACATCAGTCACAGTTTCATTGGCAGATTTCAGCACCCTCTCTAACAAAAACTGTTGCATGTCAGGAGGGAGACTCACAGCAGGAATAGAGGCTTCTACTGGATCGTGGTCTATAACTGGTGTAGCATCTGTTAACCACCTAGTCTGTCTGTCAGCCACAGGTGTAATCACAGCCTGTGTCTCAGTTTTGAACCCTCTGTCAGAATACACAGAATATCCCAGATTCCTGCACTGAGGTACTCTGGGCACAGAACCAGTGGATATAAATGGCAAAATCTCAAAATGAATAGGAGTCACATCCCGTTTCTGCCCTAGCTTCTGCAACACACATTTCCTTCCTATGTGTCTCACAGAAAAAAAGTCTTCAAATTCATAGAATCGTATCTTTTTGTTCTCCGTTCACCCGCCTCATATTAGTCACATGACCAAAGATTCTAATAGCCCTCTTCATTTCTGCTGTACTATCAACAGGGGACATATCACTGACCAAAATGAGCCTATAGGGATCGAACGCTAACTGTGTACAAGTTTCCATTATCTTCATTATATTATACAGTGCACAAATTCAATACTATTCAATGCCACATTCTTTTATAAGTAACGGCACTATTCCTCAAAAGAATTCAGAGGTGAGCTTTGAGCAATCCTCAAGTCCCTGTCTGTTCAGGTGCCAATTTGTAACCTCACTTCATTTCCCGGCTCCAGTGCCTTAAATAAAAAATCCCAACTCCCATAGAAAGTAGCTGGAGACCCAGAGTTCAGTCTCTAAGGATTTTCAGCAAGGATTGCACAGGGTCAACCTCCCCACATTCAAGTCCCACAAGGAACTAAAGAAATGAATTTAATTAAATAACTTTATAGAATCTTATGATAGAGACAAATAATCATCTAATTGTTACAGCATGACATGGCTATTTTATAATCCACAGACATTACCTTCACAGTTATACATAAAGAAAACTAATTAAAATCTGAACAGTTCAGTCCCCACAGAAATACAGTGAGAAGAAACTGAAAGTTCCCAAACGCTTCGGTTTTGTTCATCTAAGTCTCAGAGTGGTTGATCACCAAATCTAGACAGTCTGCTGAGTCTCAAACAACATCTTCCCTCCATTGCTTGTAGGAATCTTCAGCTGGAATCCAGGCAGACTCTTCCGCTGCTGAAATCCCTGCTAGCCAGCCAGCTGACTGATTAACCAGCCACTCAGTTACGTGTCTAGATTTAAAGAAAATCCTGTTACAAGAAAATACAAAACTGAGAAGAGCAAACTAGATATTACTGCATTTAAAGAAAAGTTGGTGACTCAGACGAGTTGAGACAATGTAACTAGAACAGTTTGGCTAAAATCAAAACAATATTCAAAACATACAATTAAAATAGAAGTTATTTTCCCTCCCAATTTCCCCTGGCCATAGCAGCATTGCCCATGCTTCCCTGTTCGAGGGTTCACAATATCACTCACCTGCTGCAAAATGCTTCAGAGTTCGGGGCACCAGCTTGCTTCCTGCACTGACTGCTCGCCCTCCTGGAGTCTGACCCCAGCAACGGGGAACCTATTGGCGCAGACCCAAAACTACCACCCCCAATTCCAGAAGCTTCTGGATGTGGAGTACTTAATCTGTCTAGCACTAACTCCTCACTCCTACCTCCCCGCAGTGGATCTCTTAAAGAGATATCTCCCTATTAGGCACATGGGTTACACTGGTAGACCACTGACCAGAGAGAGTCTGGAAGCCCTGGGTTTCCTGGCTGGTGGTGGGACTGCCTTGGGGCCACAGACCTGGGGAGCCAGGCTCCCAGCTCCATGGAAAGGAATCTGGCAGCTCTGAGCCCCTGCTTGAGCCAGGGCACTCAGGGTTTCTAGGCTATGGCTCAGCAGCAGGAAGCTTGGCTGAGCTAGCAGCCTAGCCAGCTTTGAGAGCCCTAGCTCCAGCCCCGCTCTGGGGGCGGGCAGGCTCCCTGCTGCAGATCAGGGAATGTCACAGCTGTGAGAACTCCTCCAGCCAGTGCTCTGCTGTGGGGCTGTCCACCCTGGAACACCAGCAGGTTTCCATGGAAACCTGCCTATGTTTTGTGGAATCTGCAACAGTCTTGATAAAACATTTTGCTCCAGCAAATTGGCATTTTCCAACTCAACTAAGTTTCCCGCCCACTCTACTTGGAAGCCCTGTCAATCCTAGACACTTTAATTAGTGGTATTACAGCAATTGCTGTCAGTCGTTCACCTGCACGGGCAGTAGCAACAGCATGAGCACTAGAGCATGTTGCAGGCACAGAGGCCCGAGGACAGCAACAGCGAGGTTCGTTGCCCGGCGTGCTTCGCGCCCATAAACATACCGGGGTGGAGAAACAATCAAAGTTTATTTGAGATCTCAAAGTGGTGCAAGGAGACAGGCAAGTCTCAAATCAAGCACACCAGAACAAAACAGCTTCTCTCCTCTTATACTTTACAACTAAGCCCCCCCTTCTCTCCACCTTCACCACCCCCCCTCTACTCCCCCTCCCCTCTCTACCGAAGGCATGTTTATACATTTAAGCCGTTAAATCATTCTAGGGCTATACATCTAGCTTGTTAGTAACATTCCTCTAAAAAGTCACATTTGGTTCTGTTTACCCTTAGTTTACTACCCCTCCTCCAGCTAGAAACATGCAAACCTCATCTTTATTGCTTAGGACCTGGTTATGAGTAAGGTCGTAATTGGTAACTGGCTATTTACACATTCCAATTCCTGTCCTTGGCTCTTGAGGTCGATTAGAGTTAAACATGGAAGGACAGAGTTTAAACATGGAAGAACTTTGGTTCATATATATAGGCCTAGTGACGTCAACAAGCAGACAGGCTGTTTTAACCGCTGTGTCTGGAAAACCATCTCTGCGCAATTTCCCATGACATGGTGGTAATAACTCCTTTGAGTGCTGCCTGCATTAGTGCCTTAGTACCTGTTGCTGCCGGACCGTTCCTCAGTGTAGAAACACCTCGAGGGATGAGTGCTTCTTTCGGAGTCACAAATACTAGCTTTTGTAGCTCCCTGGGTTGCCTCTGGGCTATTTCATCACAAGGATTGTGTCCAGGTCATGTGGAGTGAAACTATGTCACAGAGCACGTTTCCCAGAACAAACCATTCAAGAAGAGATTCTCAAAAAATCTGCAATAAAGATTTTAAAGCCAATGGTAGGATTTAATTCAAAACAATGCAAGAACACCGTGACCTAGAAGGGAAGGTGGACCTCTTTCTTTCTACTTCCTTCAACACGTTGTTTTCTAGCTCAGATCTTGAAGTAGCACATGAACATGGATGTCATGTTCACGAGGGGTGTTCTGGTGCAGTTTATTCCTGGCCTGCTCCTCACAGGAGTCTCAAATCTCTCCCCAGTTGCAAGGAAATGATGTACTGAGAAGTAGCATGTGTATCCATTGGGAGTTCTTACTGTGCCAAGCAGCTGCAAGGATGTGTGGTGCTGAAGTAACTCAGCAAGGCAATCTGGATGCAATGCATTTAAGATGACTGGATGACAACAGTTCTTTGTCTTCCCTTCTGTTCCACACATCAAGAAAAGGTGACTAGTGTCCATCACACTACGTGAAAGTCAGAATCGTTTTAACCTGGGCTTCTCTTGGGTTTAGCTTTATGGCAGCTGTTTCAAGTTTCTTATTGGAATTTAAATTCTTCGTTCCTTCCCTCACCCAGATCTCTTAAATATCTTTATTTTTCTGACCACAATGTTTAAAAACTTCATTCGAGTTTTTAATCTGTTATAACAAAATGCTGGTCCCTTAAGACTTTAGGGTTCTGTCTGTCTAGGTACTAGCAGGTAACTCCCGCTAAGCACCTTTGCTGCAGTATCTGAGCTCCGGATGGTTGTCATTACACTGTACTAGGTGTGGTTACTTAGCATTGACAAGGACAGCAAGAATAAATCCTGATCCTCTTGCTCCAAAAGCACAGGCCCCTACCACAAGGAGAATCCCTGTTAGCTAGTGGGTTTGCAGGACCTATGGTTTACAACTCAGCCGTTCTGGTTTATTCCAGGAGAGGGCAGTGATATCCCTTCTAATATTTGTTAAATCGGCCTCAATGCAGTATTCCTCTGGTTTTTTTCCAAAAACATTTTAAAACTGAGCATAGACAATAATGTTTTCAAACAATAAATAATACACTGTATCCCTTTGATTTGTATTTAAACACAAAGGTAGTTTTTGTTGCATACAAATGCAGTGGTAAACAACTGGACTGTACCTTTCCCAACAAGGAGGAAGTGAACAGCCAAAAAAAACCACCCAGCTAACTTCTGGAATTCCAGGCTTATGAAACAGATTCTTATCTCCTTCCTGGCTGCCTGAATGGAACTGAGGCTTTGGGAGATAGTGAAGTTTTCATGCAGATTAGTCTCTTTCAAACCTCATTCCCAGAGTGTCCAACAAAAGTGCATGCCCCCCTCCCCCATCAAGGTGCATTTTTGCACAGATGGAAGGGGAGCACACACAGACAGTTGTACCCAGGTGGGGAATTAGATATTCTGTCTATGGGCAGCACCTACAGAGGTGCTTGTTGGAACCTGGAGTGGGGGGTGTGTCCCAGGATAGGTGTTAAGTCTTCTTTGTCAGTTAAGGGATGGGAGAATAGGGGGTGTGATGGGTTCGGTCACAAAGACCGCCTTGAGGCTGTCACCTGACGTGCTGGAATTACCTCTGAGCGCATTTTCCCTGCCAGCTTGGGACTCCAGAACCCTGCCTTGTTGAGCCAGACACGCTAGTCTGCTGCAACACAGACCCAGGTCTGGTCCACGCCCCCAAAGCTGCTCAGCAAGTGCTCCTGTCTCCAGCACCCAGACACTTAGCTCCCAATGGGATCCAAATCCCAAATAAATCCATTTTACTCTGTATAAAGCTTATACAGGGTAAACTCATAAATTGTCCACCCTCTATAACACTGATAGAGAGATATGCACAGCTGTTTGCTCCCCCAAGTATTAATCACTTACTCTGGGTTAATTAATAAAAAAAAAAGTGATTTTATTAAGTATAAAAATCAGGATTTAAGTGGTTTCAAGTAATAACAGCCAGAACAAAGTAAGTTACCAAGCAAAAGAAAAGAAAACACACATGTCTAAGCCTGATACATTTAATAAACTGAATACAGGTAAATCTCACCCTCAGAGATGTTCCAACAAGCATCTTTCACAGACTAGACTCCTTCCTAGTCTGGGCCCAATCCTTTCCCTTGGTATAGTTCTTGTTAGTTCCAGCTTTGGTAGTAACTAGGTTTTCTCATGACTGCAGCCCCCTTTATTCTGTTCCACCCCCTTTTATAGCTTTGGCACAAGACAGGAATCCTTTGTCTCTCTCTGGGTTCCCACCTTTCCTTCTAAATGGAAAAGCACCAGGTTTAAGATGGATTCCAGTATCATGTGATATGTTCACATGTCCTGTGAGACTTCATTACCCACTGGCTGGCACACAGGTAGGCTTACAAGTAAACAGAGCCATTTACAACCAATTGTCCTAGTTAATGGAAGCCATCAAGATTCCAAGCCACCATTAATAGCCCACATTTTGCATAGTTACAATAGAACTTCAGAATAATACTTCATATTTCTAGCTTCAGATACAAGAATGACAGGATGAATACATTCAGTAGATTATAAGCTTTGTAATGATACCTTACAAGAGACCTTTTGCATAAAGCATATTCCAGTTACATTATATTTACACTCATAAGCATATTTCCATAAATATATGGAGGGCGACGTCACAGGGGGTGCCCTGGCCCACCCCATATGGTCAATCCCCCTGGCCAGCACCACAGCCTTGTCCTCCCCCAGAGAGCTTGGCAGAGGCAGCAGGTGCTATGCATGGGGGAGAGGGGCAGGGGCTCTTTCTGGCCATGGAGCTGGCAGGGGTTGAGGAACCACAGTGTGAGGAAGAAGAAATCCCAGGCACCTGGAGGCTGAAGCTCCGGTGATATTGATCCCTATAAAAGGTCTTTCATCCACAGAGTTCAAAAGCAGGTCTGGATCATTATCTCCAACTAACTAGCAGGGAAACAAAGGAGGCCAGGGACTCCCCCAGGTCACACAACACCAGAGCTAGGAACAGAACCTCAGCTCCCTGCTCCTGAGCTTCAACCACTAGACCGCATGGCTGCACAACTTCCCTGCAGCTAGGCAGCAGACAGGCATGACAATAACCCCACACAAGCCAGAAGAAGCAGAGAGGAGACAAGGGGAAGCTGCAGAAAGGGACAGAGACAAACCCTCCCAAGGCTCAGTCCAGGGGCACTCTCCAAGCTGCTCCCCAAGACACCCGTCCTAGTTAGGAATGGAGGCAGAGTGTGAGGCTGAAGGAGCTCCTTGTAGTCCCTTCTTCCCTGCATGCGGGCTGAGCTCCGGCGCCCTACCTCTCCCCGGGAAACGCTTTTAGCTCCTGCATCCTTTCCCCTCCACCCAGCTCCCAGTCAAGTCAGGAGAGGCTCCACCACAAGGAGTTAATTGAAAGCACCAGGAAGGAGCGTGTCTCCAAAGTCCTAGTGCAGCAGGTTCGTTGACGCCGATGTGAGCCTCTAAGAGCCTACGGCTGGTGCTACTGGCCCGGCCCAGCCCCTGCACAGCTCTGGAGCAGGGCATTGGAATGCTCTTCCCTGCCATGCCACCAGTCCAGAGAGCTGAGATCCAGACCCCATCCAGCCCAGGACATCTTCCCTGGGCCCGGCCACTGGAGCACAATCTCATGCCCTCCATGAGCCATCCCTCACCCCGTCTACATCTGGGAGCTCAACAGGTCGGGGCAGCACCGCCAGGGCCCAGACGGGGCTAGCTCGGGCCCCCAGGTGAGGGCAGCTCTTGTGGGGAGGGAGACGGGTGCTGCGTAGGCAGAGGGAGCAGCCGTTCTGGGCTGGGCTGGGGCCTGCTCCCTCCCGGCTGGAAGCTGTGTTATTGAGGCAGGGATGGATTTGGCCTGGGACTATTGGCCTCAGCGCCAAGGCTCTTCAGAGGGACCCCAGAGCCAGAATCCCGGTGGAGGGGGAGCAGGAGGGTGGCCCTCAGCCTAGACAGGGTGAAGGGCCACAGGCAGGACTGGCACCGGGGGCCGCTGCCCTGGCACAAACCCTGAGCAGCTTAGTCTGTCTGCGGTAGGGCTTCGCACTACAGCAGCTGCTGGGGCAGGTCCCCGGGGTAGATGATCAGGCCCAAGGATGGGTGAAAGCAGGACCCAGCGCTGCAGCCCTTGGGGTGACTGGCTGGTGCGCTGAGCCCCTCTGACACTGCTCCTAAGCCCAGATGTCTGCCCCTAACCTGAGGCCAGGATCGCGGCCCATGGTGCCCAGGGACATGGTATCCCAGAGTGCTCTGTGTTCGGGCCCCACAGCCCAAGGTCACCACTGTGACGAGCTGCACCCTTTGGGGAGTCACCTGATGTGCCTGGAAATCACTGAGTTCCCCCACTTTCTGCCAGCCTAGGCGCCCTATTACCTGATCTTCCTGGGTCAGGCTCACTAGCCTCTCCCAGCCAAGCACATAGGCAGGGCCACGCCCAGCTGCACAGACAGAGACCAGCTTTAGGGCTTATTACAGCACCCAGGGACTCCCCCTTTAAGGGGTGCAGACCCAAAGGTTTTATGAAAGTTGCCCCCTCCCTCAGTGTGGAGAGAGATGTGCACGGCTCCCTGCCCCTGCCCAGATATTAATTGCACAAACTGGCTTATAGCATAAACAAGAAAAGTGTATTAACTAAAAGAAGGTAGATTTTAAGTGGTAACAAGCAGAATCACTTCAGTAAATAAACAAAACAGGCTTGCTATCCTTAGTACACTACAGAAATTGGTTACAACTAATATTTCTCACCCTAAATATTGTTCCAGGCAGATTCTTTCACAGGCCAGAAAGATCTTTCCAGCCTGGATCAGCAGCTGTTTCCTCCCTCAGTCCAGTCTTTTGTTCTCAGGTGTTTTCCAGTGTCTCTTTGTGCTGGAGTCAGGGGAGGAAAAACTGAAGACCCTGATTGCTTTTCTTCCCCGCCTTAAATAGAGTTGACAAAGTGGGAACTCTTTGTTTGGTTCCCCCCACCTCACAGTGGAAAAGTTTGGTATTCCAAGATGGAGTCCAGTATCAGGTGACCAGACCACCTGACCCTATAGCATCACAGAGTCCCTGAGCCCAGGCAAGTCCACAGGAAGGCTAGACCTTTTCACCAGCTATTGTCCTTGTTGATGGGCCATCAGCACTGGCTGGCTTCTCCATTGTTATACCTGAAGTGTTAGCAGGGAGTGTCACCCAAGGTAGCAAAGTTTGAAATACAGATAAATAATTAATATTCTTAACTTCAGGTGCGAGGCTGTTATATGCATACAAATAGGATAACCATATTCAGTAAAACATAATCTTTCCAATGAAACCTTTGTGACAAAGTGGGACTGTTCTTAATGGTTCCTCTGAATACTGTGTGGGTGCCTCAGTTTCCCCTATGCATTTCTTAAGTCTCCAGTGTGCATAAATGGCCGACACTCTGTATCCTGGCAACAAATGGCCAGGGCCCTTCCCCCCTGCAAGGGAATAGCTAAAGGTGAACAAAGAGATCAGGTGACCTCCTGGCCCGGGAAAGAGACAAAGGCCAGAAAGGAGGGGCTGGAGGGGGTTTCAGTTTGGGTCTGGCTGGGGACGAGTAGTGAGTGCAGATGGGTTTGTCTGGCTCGCTGGGCCCCAGAATGGACCTGGCTGAGGAGTCCCGTTCTCTGTACCTACAAGCTCTGTTTTAGACCGTGTTCCTGTCATCGAATAAACCTCTGTTTTACTGGCTGGCTAAGAGTCACGTCTGACTGCAAAGTGGGGGTGCAGGACCCTCTGGCTTCCCCAGGACCCCACCTGGGGAGACTCGCTGTGGGAAGCACATGGAGGGGCATATGCTGAAAGCTCCAAGGTCAGACACAGGATGGTGAAGCCGTGTGAGCTTCTTGCCCTGAAGACAGTCTGCTCCAAGGGAGAGGAGGCTCCCCAAAGTCCTGACTGGCTTTGTGGGGAGCAGTTCCAGAGCATCGCCCGGGGACTCCGTGACAACCTTACATGAGTTATCTTGCTGCAGTCCATTGGGGGGAGTGGCTCCTCCCCCTCTGGGTCTGTGGGCGGCCAATCCGCCCCACTACGTCTCCGGGGGCCGCCTGACATGGGGAATAAGCGGGGTGACGGGAGACGTGAGCTCGGGCCTGTGATCAGGGCTGAACAACAAACAGTTACGGAGCCCCAGCCCCTGGTCGGGGTGGGGCAGCAAAGAGTCTCTGGCTCAGGCCTGCACTCAGGCTAGGCAGCAAACAGTCGGGCCTCCTAGCTCTGGTGGGGGGCCGACAAGCTCAGGCGTCTTGCCTAAGGGAGGGGGAGGCTGCCACCCATGGCTTGGGGTGGCGGGGGGACGCAGGCGCACCCACTCCACTGTGTCCCGGCCCAGGGCCCTAGCAGTGGCAGAGCAGTCTGCCTCTGGGTCAGCAGGGATCCTGACCGCAACGTGCTGACTCACTCGCTGGCAGCGTTGCAGCCAGACAAGGGTTGGCTACCCCTGGGCCACTTCCCAGGTCCCCCTCAGGGTGTACCTGGCTCTGGAGAGGGTCGTCCTTGTCGTTGGGGAAGAAGGCCTCTGTCAGCGCTTGCAGCTCCTCCCTGCTTGGGTCTGTAAATGGCTCTGGCCAGTCCTCGGCTCCCTCGGGGTCTGCAGCAGCCTCCAAGCTCGGAGCTCACAGGAGGCGTCTGGCTCCTCCGGCGCCTGCCTCCCAGCTGAGTTCTCCAGCCCGCCTTTTGTACTTCCGCTCTCCTGTATGTGCCAGCTACAGGGGCTTGCTGCCCACCAAAGGCCTGGCAAGGAGGGGACGCTCTGGATGGGGTAGTCCAGAGCACTCAGCGGCAGCCTAACTCTGCTCCCATGGCGGGCGGGAGGGAAGGCACCGTTCTGTTGACCTGAGTGGGAGCAGAAGGAGGCCAGTGCTGAGCACATCTGCATAGGCCACCCACTGTCTGAGAAATGCCACGAGCCCCCCAGGACAAGTGGCCTGTACCCGTAGTGCTGGGCTGCTCGCCAGCCCTGGAGACTGGAATTCCAGGTACCCGGTCCAGACCACACCCCCCACCGACATGCCTTATGCGAAGGTGCAAATCCTGGAACAGCCCCAGCTGAAAGCACAATGCTGCTTAATCATGGGAATAAGGGGCAGCCTTGTAATGTACAATCAAAGGGGAAGCACATTCCCCTAAACTATATATGCTGCACCCCTTCTGCGGGGCAGTAACTCGTAGCACACCCTCTGGCGTACCCCTGCTATTGTTTGTAGCTGGGGGCGTTAGCCTCTTAGAAGAAATGTGGAGTCATATTGGTTTCTTGTCTTCAAAATCTGCCTCCTAGTGATTGCATGTGATTGTGCTTTCAGGGGACAACACAGGCGAAAGGACAGCACAAATCAAGAGGTTCTTTTGGGTGAGGTTACCATATAAGTTGGGAAGACAGGGAAAAAATGCTTCCATGCAGGGGCAGTGAGTGACAGTAACTGTGACACTGGGAGAGTTTAACTGTGTCTGTCTATTGTGGGAAGCAGGTAACAGGGCAGGACAGCGAGGGCACAGGAGACCAATTCACTCCCAAGAGTCTCCTCAGCATTGGCACCAGTGCTGGGGGG
Source organism: Emys orbicularis (assembly GCF_028017835.1). Taxonomy (NCBI): domain Eukaryota; kingdom Metazoa; phylum Chordata; order Testudines; family Emydidae; genus Emys; species Emys orbicularis. The sequence goes on along the minus strand of NC_088686.1, from coordinate 130,512,426 downwards.
AGGCTGTAGCTTAGTAACTCGGGGAGAAATGCAGAGAGGAGCCCAAGGTGGATGTAACCTCTCCCCGACCTCCTCTCTCTCCATCCCCCTTTCTGGCCCTGAAACCATCCAAGACTTGACAAGCCATTGGCTGCCTTCACCTACCCACTGCACAAGAAGGGGGTTGAATTCAGGGAGCGGCTCCAGGCCCTGGCCTTCATTGGGAGGGACAGTTCAGTGCAGGTAGCCTTCAGGGCTTTTGCAGCAATGGCGCCTCCTGCAGACGGATGGTGAAATTGACCAGTGGGGAGATGATGATGTAAGTTACAAGTCTGAGCTGCCTCCCTGGAATGGCTGTGGGCACTGCATGTACCCCTAGCGTGGCACTCAGGGGCCCTGTTCCTTTACCTGCTGTCTGTGCAGCCCCTGCTCATGCAGAGCTCTCCTGTGTGGCTGGGCGCAAGGAAATCGGCCCTAACGGACACTGGAGACAATTGAGCTCAGTTGCTGCAGCCCTGTTTCTGCGGAATTCGCGCTACTTTGTCTCTGCCAGGCTCTTTTCTCCCCCACGACCACCCTTGTCCTTTCCCAGCCGTACGGGCCGTGCAGCTCCGTTCGCAGCACTGGCTGTGGTATCCTCCTGGAGTTGGGACTCACTCTGCCCCATCTGCTACCATGTGCGCTGCAGGGGCAGGGCTGACTAAGTCTAGCACCCCACGGCTCACCCCTTTCAGACCCCCGATTAGCTGTTAGCACCGTAGAGCCAGAGTGCTAGCCCCGTTCCCACTAATCACTGGTGACAGGGCACAGTGTCCAGTTCAGAAGCCGACTCCTTTAGCCCCCAAAGCCTTGGGGGAAGGCTGTGGTTCCGAGCGGTCCCATCCCTCATGCTCCTCAGGACAGAGTAGTAACCCCCCTTCTGAGGGCCCTGTTCTGCAGCCCTTATGTTGGGCAGGCCGTGCGCCTGCAGCAGGAGACTTTGCTTGGCAGTGCGCCCCAGCGTAAGGGTTACAGACCTGGGGCCGCAC